>NW_008340140.1:2608382-2608539 GCF_000622305.1 Nannospalax galili
GAGCTGAGGCAAGAGGATTTCTGAAGTTTCAGGACAGCCTCAGCTACATAGTGAGTTCCAGGTCAGCGAGGGCTACTGAGAGAGATCCTGTCTAGATAGATAGATAGATAGATAGATAGATAGATAGATAGATAGATAGATAGATAGATAGATGATT
>NW_008340140.1:2608648-2608903 GCF_000622305.1 Nannospalax galili
GATGGATGAATAGATAGATAAATAGATGATGGATGGATGGATGGATGGATGGACACAGATGATAGATGATTATAGATAAAGATGATGGATGGATGGACAGGTAGATAAATAGATGATGGATGGATGGAGGGATGGGTGGATGGATAGATGGATGGATGGGCAGACGATAGATGATAGATGATAGATAGATAGATAGATAGATAGATAGATAGATAGATAGATAGATAGATAGATAGATAGATAGACAGACAGACA
>NW_008340140.1:2610876-2611662 GCF_000622305.1 Nannospalax galili
GTTTTTACCTTATAGGGCAGTTTTCATGCCCAGGCTTGCTTAATCTATAGTTTCCTGGAAAGGGGGTGGGGAATAGCAGGTGGGGGTCAGGGCTGCCAGGGTATGTCTAGGCATGTCTAAAGCAGCAGCCAAGCATTTTACAGAAGCTAAAAGAGCAATTAGTGGGGGTCTGGAGGGATTGGGGGTTAGTGGGTGAATGAAGAGGGTCTCAGGGTCCTACATTCCCCCCTTGTAACTGGGGAACCCAATCATGGTTCTGGTCGGCCAGGTCACAGGTATCTGGGGGGATCCTGTTAAGGCGCATATGGGGATTTATGTTACTTGCAGGAAAGGTGCCATCAGCCAATAAGCAGTTCAATGTCAACAATAGACAGGTTAGCAGGAAGGGTCTCGTGGGATGCGGAGCTTGAATGGATTTGAAGGGTGTGGGGATGCCTTCCAGGTGTCTCCCTTGTAATCTTCTGGGACTGCAAACGGGTCGGCAGGTTTTGCGCTGTCCACTTTGAGTGCGGTGGGAGTCGTCAAGAGGATCACGAATGGGCCCTTTCATCTTGGCTCGAGATTTCTCCGTTGGTGTCTGCAGATGAAGACCCAGTCGCCCGGTTTAAACCTGTGGGGTTGCAGGGGAACAGCGGCTTCATATATGGCTCTGAGTTGCGGCCAGACCCGTTGGTGGGTTAGCTGCAACCGTTGGAGTGAGTTCAGTAGGTCCTGGTCTCCCAAGGCCGATACTAAGTCAGCTTGGAGGCTAAGTATCATAGGAGGGGGGTTTCCATACATGATTTC
>NW_008340140.1:2615291-2615651 GCF_000622305.1 Nannospalax galili
AGAACAGTTTCCAATAAGTTAATCAAGTCCCTGGGGTTTTCAGAGAAAGGTGCATTCTGTGAGCACCAATTGTAAAGATCACTGGTGGCAAAGGGCCAGTAATGAAAGGGCTGATTGCCCTCTCCGTCTGGGGGACCTGCCGGCCGGAGGGGGAGATCAATTGTGTCAGGCTGGGGGGCTGCCCCCCTCCGGCTCCGTATGGCCTGCGCAGGTCCCTGTGGAGGCAATGGTTGCTCCTCAGGGTTAGGAGGTGGGGCCTATACTTGTGGTGCCGTTGGCAGGGTGCCCATCTGAGAGGAGTAGGGCAGGGGAAAGATGTCATTCTCCTCCATGCCTCCCTGGAGAATGGGTTTCTCTTCC
>NW_008340140.1:2615836-2616493 GCF_000622305.1 Nannospalax galili
GGCCAATCAACCGAACATAAAGTTGTCCATTTCTTTTTCTTTACATCTACACTATTGTTACAGGCAATCATATTAACATCCCCCCAGTGGACTAGTGTAAGATCTAGAGGGGAAGATGGGGTATTGCCCATAGTATTTATCAGTTCCATCCGTTTCATCAACAAAGAAATTAGAACGAAGATCACAAGACACAAGAACGACACAGACAGACAGAGGGCCCAAAATAAACTACTGCAGCTTTCAGATGGTCTGGACTCTCGGCCGTGTGGATTCCCTGGCTCGATTGTGCCAAAGACCGTACAGATAGGACACGTGTGTCCCAACAGGGTTGCGAGGTCCTCTGAGGTTTCAGATGGACTAGTGTCCTGGTGGGGTGTCCGATGAGGAACACCCACCCCGACGAGGATGGGGACGTCTCCCGAATCCTCCAGGTTGCCTCGCTAGCCTTTCAGCAACAAAGAAAAACTGAGATCAGATAGCCGCAACCAAAGGGAAATTATAGAAAAGACAGGTGAACAAACACAGTTTTAAAAAAACTTACCCGGCCGGTTGATCACAAACCTTTTGGAGTCGGTTCCTCTCGGAGGTCTCTGGGGGGATCCCGGACGAGCCCCCAAATGTTGTACTTCATCCACTGGATCCCAAAAAGACCACCAA
>NW_008340140.1:2616699-2637543 GCF_000622305.1 Nannospalax galili
GCCTTGGAAGTTTCTTATTGGTAGGTGCTATTCTCAGGGCTGTGGAATGTGCTGACTGTAATCTGTGGGGCCAGGAGTCTCCGTTTTTAGCTTATAGGGCAGTTTTCATGCCCAGGCTTGCTTAATCTATAGTTTCCTGGAAGGTGGGGTATAGCAGGCGGGGGTCAGGGCATGACTAGACATGTCTAAAGCAGCAGCCAAGCATTTTACAGAAACTAAAAGAGCAATTAGTGGGGGTCTGGAGTGATTGGGGGGTAGCGGGTAAATGAAGAGGGTCTCAGGGCCTTACAGTTCAAGGCCAGCCTAGACTACAGAGTGAGTTCAATGATAGCCTGGGCAACTTAGTGAGACCCTGTCTCAAAATAAAAAGTAAAAAGATGACTGGAGATACAGCTCAGTAGTAGAGCCTAACCTGGTTTCCATCCCCAACACAGACACAAAAAAACTTTCTACAAGCCAGGCATGGTGGCACAGACCTTTAATCCCAGCACTCACGAGGCAGAGGCAGGTGGATCTCTGTGAGTTCAAGGCCAGCCTGGTCTACATAGTCAATTCCAGGCCAGCTGGAGCTACAGGGAGCCCCTATCTCAAAAAAAAAAGAAAAGAAAAAAACTTTCCACAACATGCAATTGTTGGTAAGATAGTCTCCAAGGTGACACCCAACCTCTTGATCTCATGACCTCTTATGGACCCCTCCTCATGGTAACTGAGTGGGTCCCTGTGGCTAAAGGCACAAAAAAAAGTGATAGCAAGCCCCTTCTTGGCTCTGGTTTGTTAAAGAACACTGCTGTGAATCACTGAGCTCCAGTGTTTCAAAGTTTCTTATCTTTTTTCAACCAGGGTTATGTCTTTGGATTCCTAGTGTGGTCATCAGCAGGTGACAACAGACAGTAACAAAAAGTGCCTAGGGCTCCTGAGCTATTCTAAGGAGGTGGTGAGCTCCTAAGCTCTGAGCAGGGAAAGTTTAGAACTCTGAGAGATGTCTAGTCAAGGATGATTGAGAGCGCTCTGCCTGCTGCCTGCTTTCCCACCTCCCAGCTCTGTGGTACTGAAAGTTATTTAACTTATCTGAGATTCAGGTTCCCCACCAGAGAACGTGAACAAAACATCACCTGTTTTAAGGTCACTGTCCCTTGGAGAACTATTAACTAATTACATCCACTTTGAGAGATGCCAGTGCATAATTCTCTGTCATAAAATATTTGGCCAGGGGTTTGTTTACGTTTTACCCCAGTCTTTCTGGACTGGGGATGGAACTCAGAAATAGAGATTTTTGCTAACATCTGCAAGCCTTCAGTTCTGTCCCCAGCACCAAAACAAAACAGAACAAAAAACTGGTCTTTCAGGCTGAAGAGATGGCTCAGCAGTTAAGAGCACTGACTGTTCTGGCAAAGGACCTGGGTTGGGTTCCCAGCACCAACATGGCAGCTAACAACCATCTCTAACTCCAGTCCCAAGGGATCCACCACCCTCCGCAGGTATTGCACAACATGGGTGCACTTACATACACATAGGCAATACACTCATACACAAAAAATTTTTCTAAAAACACACACAAAAAAAATCTTTGATTTACCTTCCAAAGGAGGCCCCTCCATGGAGACATAACACCAGTAACAGTAAAAAAATCTTGATTCACTCTAAACTGCTTACATTTAGCCACATTTCCTTTGGCCCTTCCTTCCTTCCTTCCTTCCTTCCTTCCTTCCTTCCTTCCTTCCTTCTTGCCTGCCTGCGTGCCTGCCTGCCTGCCTCGTACTTTTGGCTCCTAGGACCCATTTTCTAAAATCATGTAAATCACAAGAAAAGAACCTAACATCCAGAATGGCTTGTTTTTATTTTTTTGTTGTTGAGACAGGATATCAGGGTAACCCTGGCTGGCCTGGAACACACAGAGATCCACCAGCCTCCTGAGTCCTGGAACTAAACGCCAGAAGATACTTTTAAACCACAACCAAGGGAGCATCCTTGGGGGAAAAAAATCTTGAGGCTACCGTTAAGTGCAGCTCAGGCTGCTGTAAGATCAGCATGGGCCACTGAGTCCAGAGTTGTCATCCTAGTCATGTGCTTACAGAGGAAAGAGAAATTCTAAAATCACAAGATTCTCCGCATGCCTCTCAGCTCTGTAGAGTCATTGGGAAGTCTGGCCTGTATCACCCAGCTTTGACTATAGTTCTTTTTTTTTTCAGTCTTTTTGAGACAGGGTCTCCCTGTAGCCCCAGCTGTCCTGGAACTCACTATGTAGACCAGGCTGGCCTTGAACTCACAGAGATCCGCCTGTCTCTGCCTCCCAAGTGCTGGGATTAAAGGCGTGCACCACCACACCCAGTGACTATAGTACTTTTACATTAAATTTAATCTTCCAGTTTTTCAGTTCCCCAGTTAGTACCACGTAGTGTATAACAAGTATTACGCAAGAGTTGTCCTACTGGAATAATTACAACTACCTTATTCACTGTAATTATACTATTATAACAGGTGTGAGGGTTCATATTGATCATCATCTTGACAGGATCTAAAGTCACCTCTGGGCATGTCTGTGAGGGAGTTTACAAACTGTGATAACTGAGGAGGAAAGACATGGGGATGCAGGCAGCACCATTCTATGGGCTGGGTCCCGGACTGAGAGAGTAACAAACAAAAGGTGAGCCGGGCATGGTGACACACACCATTAATTCCAGCACTTGGGAGGAAGAGGCAGGCAGATTTCTATGAGTTCAGGGCCAGCCTGATCTATACAGTGAGTTCCAGGTCAGTTGGGGCTACAGGGAGAGCCTGTTTCAAAAAAAAGAAGAAAAAAAAAGGAAAGGTGAGCTGAGCACCAGCATCCACTGCTGACTGTGGACTCAGTGTGACCAACTTCCCCAAGTTCCTGCTGCCATGATTTCCCCATCATGATGGACTGCATCCTCAAACTGATCCAAAATGAACCCTTCCTTAAGGTGTTTTTGTCATAGCAACAAGAAGAGTCACTAATACAACCCTTATTCTGTTCAACTTTGTGTTGATTTATAAAATAGTTTTGGGTTTTTTTAAAGATTATTTTTATTTTTGTGTGTGTATATGTGTGTGTGTGTGTGTGTGTGTGTGTGTGTGTGTGTGAGTCTGTGCGCATGAGTGCAGTGTAGAGGCCAGAAGAGGGCACTGGATCCCCCGGAGCTGAAGTTACAAGTGGTTGTGAGCCACCGTGTAGGTGCTGGGAACAGAACTTGAGTCCTCTGCAAGAGCAGCCGGTCCTCCTAACCTTTGACCATCTCTCCAGCCCCGAAATAGTTCTTTTTTGACAGTATTTTATTCACTTCCTGACTAGAAAGTAATGGCCTGAGGGCAGGAGCTTTTAACCCAGGGCCTGACATGCAGTATGAATGAATGGATGAATGGAAAGATGAGTGAATGAAGCTCCCTTTTCATCACCAAGGATAACAATAATAATAACCCAGACAGAAAAGCTCAAACAGAAAAGTTTTAAGGGCTTTGCATAGGAAATCCTAAAAGACTATATAGTAAGTTATTTCAAAGGGCAGGGGAAAACTGATGGCTCAGACAGGAGGCAGCTGACCCCTGAGGAGCTACTGGACACAGAGCAAGTTGCAGCAGAGCTGGACAGGGGTCAGGACCCCCTGGCGGCAAACCCACTGGCTGAAGGATCCAGCCTTGCAAGACTCAGGCCTCAGTGCCCTCTCCCTAGGGAGTCACAAAGTCCTTAGTCTTTCAGTTCTGAACCCAGGTCTATTTGGGTTGGAAGAGAACTTTAAAAACAAACTTAAAATGTGAAACGGAAGACTTCAAGGGAAGGCTAAAAATAGTGAAGTGGGACTGTTTCTCACTATAGTGCTATGAGTTGTCTTGATTTGGCCAACCTTAGGTGTGTCAAGGAAGGAAATGACGCTTTTCTTCAAAGGTACAGAGGAGGGTTTGTGGTGGCAGATGGCTGGTGATCTTATGCTCTGGCAGACATCAGCTTCCACGGCATCTGTTTATGCAGAATCTCTTGCTGACCTGAGCACATCCCAGTTTAGAGGTATTTGGTTTTGCAGTTTTCATGATTCCTTTCATCTGATGAAATACTTCAAGTCTCATTTCAAAGTCCTCTTTGGGAATGTAAGTAACAAAGAAACATACTGGATGTCAGGGCCCAACGACAGGAAGACTTTCTGCCACTTCATGTTTTATTTTGTTCTTTTATGAGACAGGTTATTGCTATGGAGCTCAGGCTGGGCTCCAACTCAGCATCCTTCCACCTCAGCCCCTGTAGTATTGAGACTACAGGCTCATGTCACCACGCCCAGCTTTCCTGTCACTTCTTAACTACTTACCAAGAGCAACAGTTCTATCAGTGGAGTCCCTAAACATTATCTTCTCTTTAACCTTTGAGATGTGTGTCATGTAAGCAAGGCTGGTCTTGAACTCCTGACCCTCCTCCTTCTGTCTCTTGAGTACTGAGATTTTACCCAGCCCCTAGTCATCATCTTATTTGTCAGAGTTAAGGAAATAGGTTTCTGTTTTAGGCAGGGTTTTCATAGAGGAGCAATATGAATAAAATGTGTATATATATTTTAAAAGGGAATTTATTAGATTGGTTTACATGGTAGGGGCCTGGCAGTCTGACAATGTCTGTCTATGCATCGGAGAAATACAGAACCCAGTAGCTTTTTAAGTCCACAAAGCTGGGTGCCTCAGCAGTCCTAATCCAGCACCCCAAAGGCCTGGAAGATTCCTGGAGAGTGACTGATACCTAGTCCATGTGTACCACAGAAGATGGAGTCTGATGTCAGCGGAAGATGGAGAGTGACTGATACCGAGTCCATGTCTAAGGCAGAAGATGGAGTCTGATGTCAGCAGAAGATGGCGGTGGCAGCGATAGGCACACCCACTCAGAAGGGAAGGAGTGACAGGCCTGATGCTTTTTCTTGGACTTGTATATAGGCCACCAGTTTGAAGGTGCCACCGACCCTGATGACAAGCCTTCCCCTCAGTCACTCCTCTCTGGAAATGATCTCATGGGCACAGGAAGAGGTATGTGTCCTAAGTGATTCTAAATTCTATCAAGTTGACAATTAATACCAACCATTAATACAGCCTTACTCTGTAGCCAGGCTGATCGTGAACTCACAATCCTCCTGCCTCAGCCTCCCAAACTCTGGAATTTTAGGTATATGTCACCATGTCTGGTGAAAAGATACTGGGTTTTGTTGTTGTTGTTGTTGTTGTTGTTGTTATTGTTGTTGTTTGCTGGGGCTGGGGGGTGGGGTTGGTTTGGGGTTTTTTCTTTTGGGTTTTTTGTTGTTGTTGTTGTTGTTGTTTTGGTCATTTTGAGACAGGATCTTCCTGCAGCCCCAGCTGGTCAAGAACTCCCTATGTAGACCAGGCTGGCCTGGAACTCACAGAGATCTACCTGCCTCTGCCTCCCAGGTTTGAGACACTGTTTTTTTTAATGTATTGATTTAGTCAGTGTATGTGTGTGAGTCTGCAGGAGTTTATATGTGTCACCAGCATGCAGGTGCCCTCAGAGGCCAGAAGGGGCCTCAGATCCCCTGGAACTGGGATTACAGGCAGTTTTAACCACTAAGCCATCTCTCCAGCCAGAGATACATTTTTAAAAATCATTTCCAGGGCTGGGCGTGGTGACGCACGCCTTTAATCCCAGCACTCGGGAGGCAGAGGCAGGCAGATCTCTGTGAGTTCAAGGCCAGCCTGGTCTACATAGTGAGTTCCAGGACAGCTGGGGCTACAGGGAGACCCTGTCTCAAAAAGACCAAAAAAAAAAAATCATTTCCTAGCTAGGCATAGCACCTCACACCTTTAATCCCAGCACTCAGAAGGCAGAGGCAGGCAGATCTCTGTGGGATGAGAGGCCAGATTGGTCTAGATAGTGAGTTCTAGGCCAGCTGGGACTACAGGGAGACCCTGTCTCAAAAAAAAAAAAAAAATTTATAGATGAAGGAATTGAGTCACTAGGAGACTCAGCAACCCCATGAACTATACAAACCAGAGTTCCGAGTCAGGGTGTTTGGATCCAAGTCCTACATGGCAGTTGCTGCAGGTATGGCCGGCCACCATCTGACATTCTAGAAGTGGAGCCTTAAAACTGGTGACCGAGTCCTCATATCTGCTGTGACAAATTCAAGCCTGACCCAAGGTCCTGGATCCACCAGGGACCATACCTGGTAGAGACAGAAGCAGGAGGGCTGGACAGACGGCTCAGCCATTAAGGCTGCTCCTGCAGAGACCCAGGTTCGAATCCCAGCACAGCACCCACATGGCAGCTGAAACTGTCCATAACTCCAGTTCCAGGGGATCTGACGCCCTCTTCTGTCTTCCTCGGGCATTGCACGACACGAGTGCACTTAAACACATGCAGGTATAACATTCATGCACATAAAAAAATAAATAAATAAATCAAGAAAGAAGGAAATGAGAACAAGTAGAACCAGATCGGAACACACGCTCTGCACATGGGTCTCAGGCACTATGAAGAAGAGGATATAAGAGCAGGCAGTGAGCAGTGAGCAGATATTTCTTTAAAATAATATTGTTATTATTTTTATTTTTTATTATTTTATGTGTATTGTTCACGTGTGTGCAGGTGCACCCCTGTCATGCAATGCCCTCGGAGGTTAGAAGAGTGGATCCTCCTGGAGCTGGAATTACGGATGGTTGTTAGCCACCACAAGGGTGTTGGGACTCGAACCTGGGTCCTCTGAAAGAGCAGCCAGTGCTCTCTTTGCTGAGCCCTCTCTCCAGCCCCAGGAGCTATTTCAGATAGGGAGCTATGGAGTTTGGTTGTGATTCCCCATGAGGTAACATGAAGCAGAGAAAAAATAAAGTGATGGATGAAGCTAAATGGCTCTTTGGCAAAAGAACATTCCAGACTGAAGCGACTGTGATACAGTGGGCCTGAGGCCAGGCTGTTCTTGGTCTAGTAGCAAATTAAGAGGAAGTAGATGCAGCTGGAGAGATGGCTCAGAGGTTAAGAGCGCTGGCTGCTCTTGCAGAGGACTGGGGTTTGGTTCTCAGCACCCACATGCTGTCCATAACTCTAGTTCTAGGAGATACAATGCCCTCTTTTGGCCTCTGTGAGCACTGCACATATGTGGAACACATACAAACATGTAGGCAAAACACTTCATACACATGATACAAAATAAATAAATCTTAAAAAACAAAAAAGAAAATAGAAAGGCTGGGGCTCAGTTGTTACAACACCTGCCTTGTATGTGTGAGTTCTGCATTCCATTCCCAGCACCACATAGACCAATTGTGCTAGTGTGTGCCTGTAATCATCACACTCAGGAGATGGGAGCAGGACGATCAGAAGCTCCAGGTCATCCTCAGTCACATAGAGAATCTGAAACCAGTTTGGGTTACAGGAAACCATGTCTCAAAAAAAAAAAAAAAAAAAAAAACCCTCAGAGATGGAGTCAGAGATGTGGTATTTCTATTATATAAAGCAGATTCATAAAAATGTACATTGAGCCATTCAGCCTTCCTAAGGTCTTACCATACGAATTATTTGAAATCAAGTAGACTCCACATTTTGTTTCATAGATGGCATTTTCTTTTCTTTTTTTGAGACAAGGTCTCCCTGTAGCCCCAGCCGTCCTGGAACTCACTATGTAGACCAGGCTGGCCTTGAACTCACAGAGATCCGCCTGCCTCTGCCTCCTGAGGTTGGGATTAAAGGCGTGTGCCACGCCCTGCTGATGACACTGTTCCGTACTACTCATCCTCTCACTGGAAGGACAGGGCAGCTCTTCAGAATCATTGTTTGCTTTTTCTTTCTTTTCCTTGCGGTGTGTTCACATGCCCATGTACACAATGTATATTCATATGTAGGTACAGATGTGTGTGTGTCTGTGTGTGTCTGTGTGTGAGTGCACATGCGAAGGCCACAGGAGAATGCTGGGTGTCTTCCTCTGTCTCAAGAAAGCAAAAGCAAAAGCCAGGGGGCCAGTGAGACAGCTCAGCAGGCAAAGGTGATTGTTGCTAAGTCTGATGTCCTAAACTCAATCCCTGGGACCCATAAGGCTTAAGGAGAGAAATGACTCCACAAATTGTCCTCTGAACTCAACACATGCATCATGGCACACACATACCTGTGCACCTGTGCTTTCATACACACACACCATACACATACACACAGTAAACAAATGTAAAACAATAAATTGGGGGCTGGAGAGATAGCTCAGCAGTTAAGAGCACTTGCTGCTCTTACAGAGAACCTGAGTTTCATACCCAGCACCCACATGGTGGCTAACAAATCTGTGACTCCAGTTCCAGGGGATCCGATGCCTTCTTCTGGCCTCTATGGGCATTGCACAACAGAAGCGCACTTACATACATGCAGATAAAACACTCATACACACAAAATACAAATAAATGATTTAAAAAAAAATTTTTTTTTTTTTTTGTCTTTTTGAGACAGGTTCTCCCTGTAACCCCAGCTGTCCTGGAACTCACTATGGAGACCAGGCTGGCCTTGAACTCACAGAGATCTGCCTGCCTCTGCCTCCCCAGTGCTGGGATTAAAGGTGTGTGCCACCATGCTTGGCTAAAAAATAATTAACTTTTAATAATTAATTTTTTATAGTTTTTACAGGCTCTTTTGCATAGACCAAAGCAAAGAACTGAGAATTCCCTGTTTTTTCCCTCTCTGCCCTGTCACACTGTTTTCCACTGTGTGATTCAGGATTCTTTCTTTTTGCAAGGAGGCACACCCCTCAAACAAAAGGCTGGCTGCAATGGTCTGGGCTCACCATCTATGCCCACATCCCATCATCACCCACTTATAGGGACTTCATGTGGTCTTCTAGGACCAACAGCCACACAGCCACCTCAAGTAATAAAAGAAATAAAAATAGACAAGTTCCTGGCAGGACTTGGAATCTCTGCTGGCTTGGCCCCAGGGACAAAGGTAAAGTGAGTCCCTTCCCTGTGTGTGAGGTAGGTATCTGGGGTGACTCACGCTTAAGTAAACCTCCTCTCTGGTTGTATTGTGCTCTCAGAAGCTTTTCCGTCACCTTGAACACAAGATGAATCAGGTAGATGCCTGACTAAAACATAAAAAAAGCTGCACTTGGGCTGGTGGAGTATCTGAGTGGCACAGCCCCTGCCCAGCATGTTCAAGGCTCTGGGTTTGATCCCAGGCACTGCAAACAACAACAGAGCTGGAGGGATGGCTCAGCCATTAATGGCAACTGCTGCTCTTCCAGAGGACCTGAGTTCAGATCCCAGCACCCACATGGGGAGACTCACAACCTCCTGTAAGTCAAGCTCCAGAAGATCTGACACCTGCTTCTGACCATTGCATTCACCTACCCCCACCATGCACACACATATGCATAATCAAAAAAGTAAACTCTAACAACAGACAAACAAAACACTGTATTTACATTTACCTAAGAGGTTGAGCAAAAGATTCAAACTCTCCCTGGCCGATTGTTACCATGTATGACTTAACCTTTAATGTCTCTTTTTCTCATCTCTGACATGAAGATTGTCTCTTCTGACAACTGCGTCGTTGCTACAGCGATCAAATAAAAAAAAATAAGATCATAACAGTGCTTTGAAAAGACAGTAACAAAACCTCGCATGTGATCAAGAGGTTTTCTTTGTCTCATTTGATCAATGGAAACTTTTTTTTTTCTATATTGTCTTTATTTAATATAAACATATCCTGAATAGTAGATGCAACCTGACTTTTTCTTTTTTTAACACAATTCTTTTTTTTTAAAGACAGCATCTCCCAGAGCCCAGCTGGCCTCAAACTTGATATGTAGTAGAGGATGGCTTTGAATTTATTTACTGGGAGTACAGGTATGTTCTATCACCTCTGATTTTATAAGCCACTGGGGTGGAACCTAGGGCTTTGTGCATGCCAGGCAAGACTCTACTCACTGAACTAGGTATCTTTTAAAACAATCATCTATTCTGAAAGCCCCAGTGGTACCAACCCATCAGAAGGGTTTTCTAGAAAGTTTTTTTAAAAAGGCTGGGCATGGTGGCACATGCCTTTAATCCCAGTATTTGGGAGGCAGTGGTAGGTGGATCTCTGTGAGTTTGAGGCCAGCCTGGCCTATATAGCAAGTTCCAGGAAAGACAGGGTCACTCTGTAGTCCCAGCCAGCCTGGAACTCGCTATGTAGACCAGGCCAGACTGAAATTCACAGAGATCTGCCTGCTTCTGCCTCCCAAGTGCTGGGATTAAAGGCCTGAGCCTCCACACCTGAACACTTTGTAAATCTTAGGTAATCCCAGCACTTGGAAGACTGAGGAAGGAAGATCCCCATGAGTCTAAGGCCAGATTGGACTATATAGTGAGTTCCAGGCTAACCTGAGCTATAACATGAGACAGAAGCTAGATACCCCGCCCTACCTCAAAACAGCCCACCCATGCTGGTTGCTTAAGTCTCCAGTCACTGAGTGTGCTGGTGTTCTAGAGCAGCCACTTTTAGATTCATGACTGAAGGCTTTGTCCTTCACTGTGTGGCCAGGAGGCATCATGAGTTCATTGGCTGCTGTCCAGCGAATAGGGCTGGAGATGGGAAAAGATCGTCCTCCAGCTTGCTTGGCACCACAGCCCTCCATTCTTGTTCTTTCTACTTACCCCAATTTATAAGGAATGTCTTCAACAAGAGCAACAACAATTGAAATGCATCTTCAATTAAAAGTTAATCTAGGAGCCAGCAGTGGTGGCACATGCCCGTAATCCCAGCACTTGGGAGGCAGAGGCAGGCGGATCTCTGTGAGCACAAGGCCAGCCTGGTCTACATAGTGAGTTCCAGGCCAGTTGGGGCTATAGGGAAACCTTGTCTCAAAAATACAAAAAAAATTTTTTCTTTAAATTTTAAAGTCAATCTAGGGGCTGGAGAGACGGCTCAGTGATTAAAAGCACTGGATGTTCTTGCAGAGGACCTAGGTTCAGTTCCCAGAACCCATAGGATCCAGTTCCAGGGATCTCACACCCTCTTCTGGCCTCCACAGACATTGCATGTATATGATATGGAAAACACTCATACACATAAAAGTAAACAATTAAAAAAGAAAATTTTAAGATAATCTAAGAACTCAGTTGATAGAATGCTTGCCTTTTGTGCAAGAAACCTGCGTTCCACCCCCAGCCCAGCACAAAACCTGGTGTGGTAGTGTAGG
Source organism: Nannospalax galili (assembly GCF_000622305.1). NCBI lineage: Eukaryota > Metazoa > Chordata > Mammalia > Rodentia > Spalacidae > Nannospalax > Nannospalax galili. The sequence goes on from NW_008340140.1 coordinate 2,627,850, forward strand.
TTTGTGAAATCAACACTGAGGAGGGCAGGTGGATCAGAAATTCAAGGTCATCTCAGCTACAGTTCCAGGATAGCCAGGGCTCTGTGAGATCCTGTCTAAAACAAACAACAGCAACAAAAGAAACAGACAAAAAAAGATCATCTAAAAGGAAGAAAACAGGGTCTGGAGAGATGGCCCAGCAGTTAAGAACACTGGTTGTTCTTGCAGAAGACCCGGGTTTGAATCCAGCACCCACATGGCAGTTAACAACTGTCCATAACTCCAGTTCCAGGGGATCCAAGGCAATACATTCATACACATAAAATAAAAACAATAAATAAAATATTTTTTAAATATTACTTTAAAAAATAATAAAAAATAAAAACAAACATAAATCCCATACCCTCAGGCATAAGAAGAGTTAATAACCTTAAGGAGGGAAGGCGAGGGGGTGGGGAGGAAGGGAAAAAGAGAAATGAATTGAACATTTTCCTTTTGCTTAACGGGAGTTTCCCAAACTGCTTTATGTAATCTACCTTGTTGAGACGTGTGTGAGCAGAAGTCTGAATCGGTTTACAAACATGATTTAACTGGGAATGTTTCAAACCAGGAAGGTCTGTGCTCCAGAGCCTGCGTATTCTTAGGAATCAAGGGCTTTCTGTGGATTACAGAGCGGCTCCTTTGGGCGCTTTTGACAGTTAATTTTCTTTGTTTTTTATTTTGAATGACACAAGTGAAGGGAAAAGTACTGAAGTAGAAATGGCCAGAAGGAGAGAGTCAGCCTCTTTCCGACAACCCCCTACCTCTCGCATTGCCCACTCACTTCCTCTGCTAAGGACTAGAACGCTTCTTGGGCTTTCTTTCGTGTTCACACTCCCTCCCGCCACACATACACCTGCACATATACACTGATTTTCAAATACACGATGTTATAAGACCCCATTCACCCTCCTAGCACTGTCAGTTCGTAATACCATTTATCAGTGCTGGCCACATCTACTGCCTAGCTCATTCTCCAAGCCTTTATTTATTTATTTTTTTTAAGACTTGCTCATTTAAATCACCTAGATTTCCCACTTCTAGAAGCCACCTCAGCTCTTCCCCAGGAAGCCCTTGAATTCACAGGAAAAGTCTGGCTTCCATCCCAAGTGGAGGAAATGATGCCGGCTGGATCGTCACTTGTCCTTAGCCCAGTGCCCAACAGGCAAATGGTACAAACTCCCTGTTAGTTGTGGCTTTGGATTCTCAGGACGAACACAGCTCCTGAAATCAGAGAGAAGAATCGATAACAATTCTTTACAGGCGCTGTGCCCAACAGAGGCAGAGACTCAACCTCAGTGACAAAACGCTCAGCTGCAGGAACGGCTGCTCTTTCCCTCAGCCTAGTTGCTAGTCACTACATCCCTGGTTCGTAAAGACAAGATTGAGGAAACAACAGGTGACTGCAGAGCTTCAGGTAACTGGCTGGCAGGCAGCTCCTTTCAGAGAGGGGCGTGTGTGTGTGTGTGTGTGTGTGTGTGTCTTCTGCAACCAGCAAACCAGCCCAGGAGCAAGAACCCAGTCTCCAGCCAGCTTTGTTTACTGCTGATTTCATCCCTCCATGCTGCCCTGGCTGGTTATTGGGGCAGGAATAACATAACCTGGTGGTTATTTGGGAGCAAATTCCAGGATTCAGAGCCAAGCTCGGCTACCTCCTGCTCTCTTGTTCATTTTCTGTATTTCTGACCAATGCTGTAAGGAAGAACACAAGTCCAAATGCCTGACTCAAGCCCTTATAGCCCAGCGTGCCCCCAAACTTCTGACTTTGGAAAGCGGTTGTGTTGCAGTAAGGATGTTTCATAGCACACAGAACCTCCAGCTGGGTCTGAGGCCACACCCAGACAGAATGGCACATGTGGCAGGCCACAGAGACACACAAAGGTCCACGTTAACTGAAAAATATAAGCTACCCATAACCTCAGAACTACACAAGTCACACACACACAGGTGTGTCAGCAAAGTGGATCAGATTCTGCTCCAGAATTCGTTTTTAATTTTAGTTATTATTTTTATTTTATGTGTATGAATGTATTGCCTGCATTTGTGTGAGTGCACCTGTGTCATACAATGCCACAGAAATCAGAAGAGGGTGTCAGTTCCCCTGGAACTGGAGTTACAGACAGTTGTTAGCTGCCATGTAGATGCTGGGAACCAAACCTGGGTCCTCTGCAAGAGCAGCCAGTGCTCTTAACCACTGAGCCATATAAAGTGCCTTTCTCTCCATTAGCTCCTCAACTCTCCATTAGCACCACAACAAAGGGGAATCAGTTGGAGGTCAGGATCCCAACTGTTTTGAATGAGAGAACCAATCCACAGAGAAGTCAGGTGATTCGCTCATGATGCCCCAGGAGTGAGACAAACAGGACCAAAGCTAGGCCCTCACGCCCTCCATTATGTACAAGGTTGTGGTCTCCTGACTTTGGAAACAGATTTGGCCCAACCAGGAAGACAGAAAATTGGGCAGCTGCTGTGCAGCCAGGGAAAGAAAACTCCCCTAGAAGCCAGACAGCCAGCTCCCCACCCTGCTCTGTCACTGACCACTCGCACACTCTGAGGCAGTGTGGCCAACCTCTTGGGGCTCCGATTTTCTCACCTGTTAAATGGGTATTAATACCTCATAACAGAGCTGAAGATTAAAAGAGTTAATGATATAGAGAATGCTTTTCAAAAGGGCTGTGAACATAGTAAAACCTAATGTAGGTGAGCAGGGTCATTAATAAAATTAAACAATGAATTGCCTTGAGGCATAAGAATGTTCTGATGGATGGTAATAAATGGGCCTTCTTGTTGGGATACCTAAGAGTCAGAGAAAGTCCGGGAAAAGAAAGCTGTGGAGTAGAAATGGAGAGATCATCAACATATTCAAGGGGCCTGAGGCAAGAGCCTGTCAGTGAGACACATTCAGAACCCTGGGGCAGATCACAACAGAGAGCCAGGAGCCGCTGGGAATTTGAACACTTTGCACAGAAGCAACGGGAAGTCCTCACGTGATTAAGTGGGGTACCCATATGACTGGCTTTGCAGTTCTAGAGAACTCCAGGCTAGTCTGCAAAAGCTCTGGTCTAAGTAAAGATTATAAAATGTCTCAGTTCTTTACTGTATCCTAAGACCTCACACAATTTCTTGAACGCAGATAGCTTAATCAGTATCTGATGACTGGATGGATGCATGGATGGATGGATGGATGGATGGATGGATGGATGGGTGGATCTCTTAAGAAGCTACAATAGCTGAATAGCTGGGTGTGGCGGTGCACACATATAATCCCAGCAGCAGGCACCTGAGGCACAAGGATCATGAGCTTGAAGTTGGCCTGGGATACATAGTGAATCAGAGGTTCCCTCAGGCCATACTGAGACCCTGTTAAGAAGAAGAAGGGGCTGGAGAGATGGCTCGGTGGTGAGGAGCACTGGCTGCTCTTACAGAGGACCCAGGTTCCGTTCCCAGCACCCACATGGCAGCTAACAACTGTCTATAAGTTGAGTTTCAGGAGACCCAATGCCCTCCTTTGGCCTCTGTGGACACTGCATGCACAGGTACACTAACTTCAGGTAAAATATTCATGCACGTGAAATAAATAATAAATAAATAAATAATTTTAAAAGAAGTCACAATAGAATCAGGTACAATTAGAATAAAAGCAACTTTTTTTGACAATGTTTTGCTATGTAGCCCCATCAGTTCTCAAATTTACAACCCTCCTGCCTCACCCTCTTGAGTCCTGGGATTATAAGCATGTGCTACCACACCCAGCAAAAAAGAAATGTTTTAATGAAAATAATAAACCAACAGTTCTAAGACATACTTAGAACATGGAGCTGCATAAGCAATGGATGCTAGGCTGCTCTGGGAAAGTTCGTGGCTTAAGAAGATTTTTGCTGGCAGTCTTATCCAGTTTACTGATATTTAGGGGCAGATAATTCCTTATCATAGGCTGGAGTGGGGTTGGAAAAAATGGTCCTGTGCACTGTAAGGCATTTAGCAGTATCCCTACCTAAACTCAGTGGATTCCAGTATTCCCACCTGGTAGAGCCAACCAAAATGTCAAGAGACATGGCCAACGTGCCTGGGGCCATGTGACCCGGGTTGAGAAGGCCCGGGTCACTGGGCTGGTCTTGTTCTCTAACTCTAACGGACCTAAACTGAGTCTTGCTAATTGGAGCTCACAAACCTTTATCCCCCTCCTCTCCAACAAACGCTAAGTCATCCCCAGGACTTACAAGTGCTGTCTCAGCTGAGCCTCAAACCCACACCAGCAGGAGGGAGATAGTGCCTCTACCAGCCAGGTCTGCCTGAAAATTTCAGTTATGCATGGTGTGATGGTTAGTTTTCATAGTCAACTTGACACTATCTAGAATCACCTGGGGAGAGAGTCTCAGTGAAGCATTGTTTCCTTTGAGTTGGCCTGTGGGCGTGTCTGTGAGGGATTGTCTTGATTATGTTCATTGATGTGGGAAGACCCAGACTAACAATGGCCAACACCGTTCCCTGGGTTTGGGTCTTAAATCATATAAAGTGGAAAGTGAGATGAGCAGGAAGCACACATGTGTTTATGCCTCTCTATTCTTGACTTATCTTGCAGATGCGATGTCACTAGTTGCTTCAAGCTCCTGCCTCAGCTTCCTGGCTAGGATGCACTGGAACCTGGAATTGTGGGCTAAAATGAACTCTTTCTCCACAGACTTCTTGTCAGGGTATTTTATCAGAACAACAGAAATGAAACCAGGCCACATGGCATTTAGATTATCCCTAAAAGTCACTGGGGGTTGGGGATGGTGAAAGAGAACTCCAATCCAGAGAGCTCCAAGCAGATTCACCCTTCAGAGAAGGCCTACCGCTGTCTGGAGTCCCTGGGGGCACGACTCAGCCTGGGCCCATCAAAGGGCAGATGCTCAGTTCTTCTCTGTGAAATGAAGAGTAACCATGGGAAAACTGATTAGGACACAGGAACCCACATAAAACTAGAGTGATGACTCAACATGCAACCAGAAGGACAGAGAAGGAGATGAACTGGTGTTTGAGTAACTAGCCAGCCACTGAAACTCAAGTCTCAAGGCTGTTCTGGAGACCACAGTTTCTACATGTGACACGTAGCATCACTGACCCTGGGGGCTTGCCAGAAACTCAGGCTCTCAGGTCCCCCAGCCTGTTGTTTTTTTGAAGATTTTTTTTAATTTTTTAAAAATTTTTTAAAAAACATTTTATTGTTTTTATTTTATGTATATGCGTGTGTATTGCCTGCATGTAGGTAAGTGCACCCATGTTGTGCAATGCCGTGGAGGACAGAAGAGACTGTCGGATCCCCAGGAACTTACAGACAGTTGTTAGCTGCTGTGTGGGTGCTGAGATTCGAACCCAGGTCTTCTGCAAGAACAACCAGTGTTCTTAACCACTGAGCCATCTCTCCAGCCCCAAGACTTTTTATTTATGTGTACATATGTGTATCTGTTTGTGAATGTGCTTCAATGTGTTTGCAGGTGAGCACGGAGGCCAGAAGGTGTTCTTTTGACTTTTGTTTATTTGTTTTGATTTTATTGCATTTACTTAACTTTGTATGTATGTATGTATGTATGTGAACACAAGTCCAATGGTGCACATATGGAGGTCAGAGGTCAATCCACAGGAGCCAGTTCTCTCCTGAAGACCCAGGAATCCAGGCCTTCAAGATCAAGGCCAAGTACCTTTACCAGCTGATCATCTTGCTGACTTAACCTTGAACTTCTGATCCTCCTGCCTCCACTCAAGGCACTGCTATACCTGGTTTAATGTGGTGCTGGAGACTGAGCTACCTGAATAACAGGCAAGCACTTTACCCACTGAGTCACACCCCTAGCCTGTGACCTGCACACATAACCACAAACTTTCCTTATTGTGCTACATGTCTGGGAAGGAAGCAGGACTTTGGTCCTGAGTCAGCCATCCTCAAAGGTTTCAATGTCAGAACTCCAGTGCTCCCTTAAGAATGGTTGAAGCCTCCAAAGAGCTTTTACGTGAAAAGTTATGTGTGTCTATATTTACCCTATGCAAAATTACAAGACATTTGTGAAGTGTTTACCAATTCATTTAAAAATAACTAGCAACAGGTGGGGATGTAGTTCAGTAATAGCACGACTGAGTTCCATTCCCAGCATTGCAAAATATATTTGTATACTTATTTATAAATATATATTTATAATAGCAAAAGGATAATAATAAATAAAAATCATGAGCCTCTGGCATAGTAACAAGAATAACATCCTTATGAAAAAGAATCATTTTCAGAGCCGGGGAGATGGCTGAGTAAGAGTATTTGCCACGCAAACTTGAGGACCTGAGTTCACAGTCCTCTCCTGATTGGCTAACTTCCAAACCAAATGAGTCCCTTGCACCTGAAGCTCTAAGCCCTTTTTCCTTGACTGAACTTAGAACATACAGGACTATAAGCAGGTGAAAGTCTGCCATCGTGTTTTGAAGGAGGCTCACCATGCAAGGCATCAGGAGACCAGCTAAGATATTCAATAAATGGAGGTTGTTTTTATGAATTCAAAATTGAATTAAGTGCACACAGAGCTGGCTCATGGGCTCAATGCCAAGCTGTTTCTGTCTTGCAATTCTTTTTTTTTTTTTTTTTTTCTGATAGGATATCACTAGGTAACCCTGACTGAACTTGATATATGGACAAGGCTGGCCTCAAATTCACAGAGATCTGCCTCCCAAGTGCTGGGATTAAAGGCATATGCCACCACACCCAGCCCTGTCTTGGAATTCTCAGTAATTATAGAACATAAATCTCCAAATGTTCACTTTGTATTGAGCCAGCCCTAAGGCCCCAGCATATTTTCCCTTAAAACAACTTTATTGCCAGGCGTGGTGGCTCACGCCTTTGATCCCAGCACTTGGGAGGCAGAGGCAGGAGGATCTTTGTGAGTTCAAGGCCAGCCTGGTCTACATAGTGAGTTCTAGGACAGCTGGAGCTACAGGGAGACCCTGTCTCAAAAAGACCAAAAAAAAAAAAAAAAAAAAAAACCTTTATCTTGGGGGGTGGGAGATGGGGGGGAGCGCAAGATGGCTCAGCAGGTAAAGGTGCTTGCTGATCAAGCCCAATGACCCGAGTTCAATTCCCAGAGCCCATGTTAAGGTGGAAGGAGAGAACCAACTCCACAAAATTGTCCTCTGACTTCCACATATAAGCCATGACATATGTGCACCCACACACATCATACACACAATAATAGTAAAAATAAAATGTAAAAACACAGCTTTACCTCACTTCTCTCTTGATATAAAATGTTGTAAGAATGACTTATAAGGGGCTGGAGAGATGGCTCAGCAGTTAAGAACACTGACTGCTCTTGCAGAAGATCGCATTCGATTCCCAGCACCCATACGGTGGCTAACAACCATCCATAACTCCAGTTCCGGGGGAATCCATCACCTTGTTCTGACCTCCATGGGCACTGCACGACATGGGTGCACTTACACACATGCAGGCAATACACTCATACACATAAAATAAGAAAATAAATAAAATATATGTTAAAAATGATTTATAAAATGGACTAAGTCTGGACTGATGACCTTTACTCAAGCATGCACCAAAAAGCTTTATAATGCAAACAAGCTCATTGAGCCAAGTACTCTTGTGACCTGGGTGCCTGACCTTGATCCCTCAGGAACTCACTTTACCCTCCCACCCCAGATAGTAATGAATGTGAGTATGCTTGAATTAGCATATCAAGGTGTTGGGAGTAAATTCTTATTCACATCTTCATTGAAGCTGGGAGAATAATTGAGGGGTCTGCTTGACCTTGTCCTTATGAGATATTTTAGGTCTAGGATCAAAGGACAGGATTCTCTGATAAGATGAGGGTGGATCTAAGCTTGTAGTTCCTCAATTGATGCTGGAGATACTGTTTGAATAAAAGCCTGAGTGGAGGGGCTGGAGAGATGACTCGGTGGTTAAGAGTATTAACTGCTCTTGCAGAGGACCTGGGTTCGATTGGGAAGACTTCTTCTGACCTCCGAGGCATTGCACAACATGGGTGCACTCACATACACGCAGGCAACACACTCATAAAATTAAAAAAAAAAAAAAAAAAAAGCCTGAGCGGAGAGCCAGGTATGGTGGTGCACACCTTTAATCCCAGCACTCTGGAGGCAGAGGCAGGTGGAGCTGTGAGATCAAGGCCAGCCTGGGCTACATAGTGAATGCCAGGCCAGTCAGGGATACAGGAAGACCCTGTCTCAAGAGCCAAAAAAAAAGTGAGTGAAACCCGGCTAGGGAGTTTGGGTTCACTCTTGGCTATTAAAAATTAATGCTGAGTCAGGCTGAATATTTATTCAAGTACAAGTGTGCGTAATGTAGCTTAGTAATGTCTCAGAATGTATCCACCCAAAACTTCATTTTTTAAAGACTTACTTATTTTTATATATTTTATTTTTTACTTTCAATTTATGTGTATGAGTGTATTGCCTGTAAGTGCATCCATTGTCCTGTAATGTCCACAGAGGTCAGAAGAGGGTGTCAGAGTCCCTGGAACTGGAGTTATGGACAGTTGTGTGCTGCCATGTGGGTACTGGGAATCAAACCTGGATCCTCTGCAAGAGCAGTCAGTGCTCTTAACTGCTGAGCCACATCTCCAGCCCCCTATTTTTATCTTTTTATTAACATGCATGTGTGCATGCCTGTGTGTGTCACATGCATGTGGGTGCCCATGAAGGCTAAAAGAGAGCATTGGATCCCCAGAGCTGGAGTTACAGACAGTTGTGGGCTGTCTGACATGGGCAGGAACTGAACTAAAACCTAGGAAGTTTGCAGAGAACTTGAGTTTGGTTCCTAGCAACCACATCAGCTGGCACACAACTATCTGAAGCTCCAGTTCCAAGGAGATCCAATTTCTGTGGGCTCCACAGACATCTGCACTCATGTCTATAGACACACACATATGCAAATAATCAAAAATAAAAATAAACCCTTTCATTATTATTTTTTGAGACAGGGTCTCCCTGTAGCCCCAACTGGTCTGGAACGATATATATACCAGGGTCACCTCAGTCTCGCGGAGATCTGTCTTTGCCTCCCTAGTACTGAGATTAAAGGCATGTGCCACCACACCTGACTAAAAATAAATCTTGAAAAAAAAAAAAATTTAAGACCAGCAAATGCTCCTAACTACTGAGCCATTTCTCTAACCCCCCCAAATTTCAGCTTTTACAAACTCCCAGTCTGTTAGAATTCTTACTTTTGATTCCAGGCATGGTGGTGCATGTCTTTAATCCCAGCACTCAGGAGGCAGAGGCAAGCAGATCTCTGGGAGTTCAAGGCCAGGCTCATCTACATAGTAAGTTCCAGGCCAGCTGGGGCTACAGGGAGACTCTGTCTCAGATCAAAAAAAAAAGAATCTTTATCCTTACTGTTAGTGTGTCTAAATTGAATTGGATTGTGTGAAATGAGGTTTTCTGCTTGGCAGTGAGATGTGAGTTTGCATGACTAAGACATCTTCATCAGCTGACTCAGTAACAAACCTTGAAGCAACCCAAATGTGGGTTTTTTTTTTTTTTGGTCTTTTTGAGACAGGGTCTCCCTGTAGCCCCAGCTGTCCTGGAACTCACTATATAGACCAGGCTGGCCTTGAACTCACAGAGATCCGCCTGCCTCCTGCCTCCCAAGTGCTGGGATTAAAGGCATGCACCACCA
>NW_008340140.1:2637716-2643245 GCF_000622305.1 Nannospalax galili
AAGGCATGCACCACCACGCCCGGCCCAAATGTGTTTTTAATTATAGTATTAACAAAGACAAAACCAAAACCAAGGAAATATAAAACACACAGCAAATATAAAACACACAGAAGTCTAACAAAATAAACATTTTTTCACAGAGAAAGTGGCTCTTCTGTGACTCTCCATATTTGGAACTGTTGATGACTTAGTCGTCAAAATTCTTAATTGGAGGAAGCAGATGTTACTGCTCAGTTTAGGCAGAAAACACTAATAAGGGTACTGGAGAGATGGCTTGGCCATTAAGAGTGCTGGCTGCTCTTATAGAGGACCTGGGTCCGATTCTCAGCACCCACGTGGAGACTAATAGCTGTCTGTAACTCCAGTTCCAGAGGATCCAACGCCCTCTTCTGGCCTCTGAAGTCACTATATGACACAAGTGCATTTATATACACGAATGTAAAGCACTCATAAAATTAAAACTAAAAAAAAAAAAAAAAAAAACTATTAAAGATCACGTATGCTCAGAACCTCAGAAAACGACCTTGTTTGTAAGTGTAAATTATTAAAATGAGTTCACACTGTACCAGGGTGGGCTCTAAATCCTGACACAGAGGAGGTGTCACAAAGAGTTGCACACAGGGAAAGACCCAAGGCAGAGATTAGAGTGATGAATCTGTAAGCCCAAAAGCGCTAGGGATGCTGGCCACCACCAGTTACTGAAAAGGAGACACCGAGGTTGGAGTCTCCTGGGGATCCTCCAGCGAGAGCCAACCCTGCGGAAGCCCTGCTGTAGGTGTCTGGCCTCTTGAACTGGAAAGTTACTGAAAAGGAGACACCGAGGTTGGAGTCTCCTGGGGATCCTCCAGCTAGAGCCAACCCTGCGGAAGCCCTGCTGTAGGTGTCTGGCCTCTTGAACTGGAAGAAGAAACATCTGTTAATACCAGCTCCTAGTTACAGAGCTGACAGAATTTGAGGTTGGGCAGCAGGAGTGATTCCCACTGAGCTGTCTAGAGGAGACAGGTGATGCTCCTTCAGGTCTCACCCTGCAAACTCAGCCCACAGACAAGGCACTCTTCATATGTGGGCTTGCCTACGAAGAATGGTTTGCCCATTTGTAAATGTTCATAGGAAGATTTGCATGAAGGCCGTGCTTTTACCTCATACCTAGCAAAGCCTGAAATACAGTCAGTTGCAGGGCATATCTGTAACCCCAGCACTTGGGAGGCTGAGAAAGGACGGCTGCCATATGTTTAAGACCAGCTGGGCCGTATATGGTGAGTTCCAGGCTAGCCTCAGAATGACGGAGGCCATCAGGAGTTCAAGGCCAGCCTAAATGACCAAGCGGGACCCTAGCTTAAAAAAAAAAAGCAACGCCAGGGGTGGTGTCATACGCCTTTAATCCCAGCACTCGGGAGGCAGAGGCAGGCATAAACTGGGAAAAAAAAAAAAAAGCTGAATATGGCTCTGTATGGTGGTGCACACGTTCACCCAGCACTCAGGAGGATAGAGGCAGGCAGATCTCTGGGTTCCAGTCAGGGCTACATAGTGAGATCCTGTCTCAAAAAAACAAAACAAAACAAAAACTGAATATAGTGGTGTTTCTGATCCCTTTTCTTAGAAGACAGGATCAGGAAGATCTGGAATTCAAGGTCATCCTTGGCTACCTACTGAACTGAGGCCAGCTTAGGCTATGTAAGAGCTTGTCTCAAACAAAATAAACTAAAGCAGTAACAAGAAAAGCCTGAGATATAGACCCAGCCGGGATCTATATCCTGAGAGCTATAGCTTCCCATCTATGACTGTTACCCTCAATTGGAGACACATCACAGTCATCAGTAGGACTGAATGCAGCAGTCACAGGTCCAAGGTCATGTGACCATCCGTTGGCCACAGAAGGGATTGGAAGTCCAGTTTTGATTTCTGTGATGAAGACTCTTCCTACCAGAGTCACGGGGTGGGGGTGGGGGGCTCCACTCCTAGCTGAAGACTATTGCCAGTTGATCGCTGGTTGCTGGGGGAGGGGGAGTCATTTTTCTTCCAGGTTGCGACCACTAGCAGGTTGCAAGTGTTCTTGGATAGCCCACACCCATGCACAGTCAGCTAGCACTAATTGAACTCAGTGGATGTCAATCAGTCAATCAATCAAACATCAATCAATCATCAATCAATCAAAAAATCAGTCAATAAATGACATGAAGGTAGAAGGAAATATAGGGGAAGTGAAGAGGGGAGGTTTGGGGTGGGTAGAGGTTTGGGGTGGGTATGATCAAGATGTATTGGTGGCACACACCTTTAATCCCAGCACTTGGGAGGCAGAGGCAGGCAGATCTCTGTGAGTTTAAGGCCAGCCTGGTCTACATAGTGAGTTTCAGGACAGCTGGGGCTATAGGGAGACCCAGTCTCAAAAAGATGAAATTAAAAAAATATATATACTGTATACATGTATGAAACTGTCAACAAAATAAATTAAAAGTATTCAAAAATATCATCAAGGGCTAGAAAGATGGCTCAGAGGTTAAGAGCACTGACTGCTCTTGCAGAGGACCAGGGTTCAGCTCCAGCACCTACATGGCAGCTAACAACCGCCTGTAACTCCAGTTCCAAGAGATATGTCACCCTCTTCTGACCCTGAAGGCATTGCAGTGCACTTACATACAGGTAGGCAATACACTCATACACATAAAATAAAAATAACTTTGGAAATTAAAAAAAATATCATTAAGAAGGAACTTGTCAAGTTTAACAAGAGGCTTTCAAAGGCAGGTCAAAAGAAAAGACAGCTGGGGTTGGAGAGATGGCTCAGTGGTTAACACTGATTGTTCTCGCAGAAGACCATGGTTCGAATCCCAGCACCCACATGGCAGCTAACAACTGTCTGTAACTGTTTTAATTTTATGTGTATTGGTGTATTGTCTGCGTGTATGTAAGTGCACCCATATTGTGCAATGCCCAGGGAGATCAGAAGCCCTCGGATTCCCTGGAACTGGAGTTATGGACAGTTGTTAGCTGACATGTGGGTGCTGGGAATTGAACCTGGGTCCTCTGCAAGAGCAACCAGTGCTCTTAACCTCTAAATTATCTTTCCAGCTCCAGAAATGAATTTTCACTGACTACACTAATGATGTTGAACATGTGGGTTCTCTACCATGCAGAACCAATGTAGCAATCCACCCTTCACCTGTTCCCTCCCGGCCTTGATCCTTAATTGAGTCTGTGGCCTGCTGCCCATTTACATTTCTGATTGTGTCATGCAGATCAGAGAGCACACCATTGGGTTTTGGAATGTTGTACCTGCCTCAAGCACACCTTTCTCATAGGGTGTGACACAGCATCTGACAGAATGGAGCACAGGAAACTTTCCAGAGCTTCCAGAACATGTTATGTAAACTCTTTTGTGTCTACTTTACTAATGAAAATTTGTCTATAAAGTAGCAGAATTCAGAGATTTTTTTTTTTTTTGGTCTTTTTGAGACAGGGTTTCCCTGTAGCCCCAGCTGTCCTGGAACTCACTGTGTAGACCAGGTTGGCCTTGAACTCACAGAGATCCACCTGCCTCTGCCGCCCGAGTGCTGGGATTAAAGGCGTGCACCGCCACGCCCGGCATTAATTTCAATTTTTTAAATTATGTGCATGCATGTGTGTCTGTGTAGGGATTTGTGCACATGAGTGCAATTGCCTTGGGGCTGGAGTTACAGGTGGTTGTGAGTTGCCTAAGTGGATGCTAGGAACCAAACCCAGGTCCTCTGCAAGAGCAATACATGTTTTTAACCACTAAGCCATATCTCTAAGCCCCTGTAGGCTTAATTTTATGGTAACTTATAACAGGTCATAGGGGAAAAGATGACAATCATTTCTGCCAAAAATAACCTTATAGTTGTTCCATGCCAAGTTGGCAAAATCGCAATAGTTCTATCTAAGAGCCACCATCTATGTTGCCCTTGCTAAGAGAAGTTATTGGTCCAGCCTTTAGTCAGCAACATATTCACTGAAGATGAGTCCAAAGCCAGGAAATGAATCATGATTAGTCACTCAAGGCAGCAGCAAATTGTGACCCATGAAGAAACCTGGTCCACGATCTCTTTTGCCAATAAAGTTTTATTGGGCACAGATGCACCCACTCACTGACACATTGTCTGTCCAGCTTTGAATAGTTGACACACAGACCAAATGGCCTCAGAAATCTAAAATATGTACTGCCTGGTCTTTTACAGAGGCTTGTCAACCTCTGGAATAGACGGGGCCGAAGGTGAAGTGGGCTGTGGAAGGAAGCCTTTCCATCTGGGAGCCAGTTAGAGATCTGGACTCCTGAGTCTCACCGCAGATCTGTGGAAAGTGACTGAGAGATAAACTTCCTACAAAATGCAAACAGGATTCCGTGATGGGCTTAGACTTTCATACTGCTCTGCAGATTAAAGCCAGAGTCTGTGAGTGGTGAAAGGAAGCAGTAGCTACTGGAAGGGACCCCGTCACCCTCAGTGCCCATTCTCCCTTGGTGATGATCTACCCAACTAAATGAGGCCCTGAATGCCAAGATTCTGCTATTTTACCCTTGGTAGGATCACAAACAGGGGTTGGCCTTGAGCTGGACAGAACTGGCCTCGTGTACACTGCCCTGGGAAGCTCCTCTTCTCTCCCCAAACCTTGGGTTGCTTACACAGAGGGGTAATGAGCCCAGATACAATAGATTTGTATCAGAGAGAACAGATTCTGTTACAGGAAAAGGAATCAACTAGTAAAAGTGGCTTAAGGGCCTGGAGAGGCGGCTCAGCAGTCAAGAGCACTGGCTGCTCTTGCAGAGGATGCTGGTCCATTCCCAGCACCCATATGGTGGCTAACAACTGTCTGTAACTCCAGTTCCAGGGGATCCAATAGCCTCTTCTGGCCTCCTTGGCATTGCATGACATGGGTGCACTTACATACATGCAGGCAATACACTCATTCACATAATATATAATTAAATAAATAAATAAATATAGAAAATGACAGTAACACAAGGCATGATGGTACATGACTAAATCACAGAACTTGGGAGGTATTGATCTTCAGGATCCACATGGTAGAGAAAACTGATTCCCACAGGTTGTCCTTTGACCGCCACACATGTGCTGAGGTATGCTTACCACCCCCATAGACACACTAAATAAATGTAATTTAAAATTTTTTTAAATTTTATTTCTATGCCGGGCGTGGTGGCCCATGCCTTTAATCCCAGCACTTGGGAGGCAGAGGCAGGGGGATCTCTGTGAGTTCAAGGCCAGCCTGGTCTACATAGTGAGTTCCAGGACAGCTGGGGCTACAGGAAGACCCTGTCTCAAAAACAAAAAACAACAACAACAACAAAAATTTATTTCTACTATCTTCATTTAATTTACTCTGCCTGTGTGCTGGCACTAAAGGTGTGCACCACCATACCTGGTGGTGTTCAACTTTACCTGCACCATTCAGAGTTCCAGGACAGCCAAGGCTGCATGATGAGACTGTCTCAACAACATCATCATCATCAACAACAACAACAACATAAAAATGACAAAAAAAAAAGAAAGGAAA
>NW_008340140.1:2643546-2666753 GCF_000622305.1 Nannospalax galili
GAGGGGAGGGGAGGGAAGGAAAAAGTTGGATATATTTGCATGAATTTGTAATTCCATCCCTGGGGAGGTAGAGACAGAAGGATTCCTGAGTCTCCCTGGCCAGCCAGTCTAGCCAACTCAGTCAACTCCAGGTCCCATAGGATTTCCTGTCCAAAAATAGGTGGAAACCACTGAGGGCACCTGGTATTGACCTCTGGTCTCTGCACATAGGAGTACAGGAAAAAGTTGGATATATTTGCATGAATTTGTAATTCCATCCCTGGGGAGGTAGAGACAGAAGGATTCCTGAGTCTCCCTGGCCAGCCAGTCTAGCCAACTCAGTCAACTCCAGGTCCCATAGGATTTCCTGTCCAAAAATAGGTGGAAACCACTGAGGGCACCTGGTATTGACCTCTGGTCTCTGCACATAGGAGTACTCGTATGCACACACACGTGTGCACACACAAACATGTACACACATACATGAGAGAAAGGAAGGGGAGGGAAGGGAGAGAGAGAGAGAGAGAGAGAGGACAATGGTAATAAAAATAGGCTGAGGGTGGCTCAGTGGCAGAGCCTTTGCCCTTTGTGCTTAAAGTTCTAGGTTGAATCCCAGCACTGTCAAAAAGGAGAAAAACAGACCAGAACCAAAACCAAACCCGGTACTGCAGGCTCCTTCATAAGAGCTTATACCGCATGGTGAAGCAGAGATCTGTCAAACCCACCGGCAAAGCCCAAGTATATCTGCGACAGTGGTGGTCAATGAAGTGTGTACTGTCATGATATGATCTTACCTAGTGCTGGGGAGAGGTGTTCCTGAGTCACAAGTGACCTGAGGTCTGGAGGTCATTGGGAGGGGAGGTGCCAGGCTGGGGGATGAAGGTGAGCACAAGCAGCAGGTCAAACTTCTGAGCAAGAGACCACCTGCCTGGTTTGCAAATGGCCTGTGGTCAGGGGACCCAAGTCAAGAGTGCTGGGGACAAAGCCCAGAGAGGACGCAGGACCTGGCCAGACGGAGTCTCCAAGGTGTTGGGAGTTGAACTGTGTTGTCCCAAACGTATATTAACATCCTAGTGTACAGTAACTCTGAATGTAACCCTACTAGAAACAGGTTCATCAGAGATCTATTATTGCATTCTTCTATTTAGTGTATGTATATGTGTAGGCATGCACATGCCACAGCATGTGTGCGGAGGTCAAAGGACAACTTGCAGAAGTCAGTTTTCTCCTTTTACCATGTGGGTCCTGGGGATCAAACTCAGATAGTAAGGCTTGGCCAAATACACCTTTACTGGATAAACCATCTCACCAGCCCCCAAAGATCTAATTAATTAGATGTGGCTATACCAGAGCAGGGTGAATTCCTAACCCAATAAAACTGCTGTCCATATAAGGAAATACATTTGGGGATGTAGCTCAGCTCAGTGGTACAGCACAACGCTGTTGTGTGGGTGCCGGGAACCAAACTAGGATCCTCTGCAAGAGTAGCCAGCACTCTTAACTGCTGAGCCATCTCTTCAGCCCTTATTATTTATTTTTAATTATTCCTATGTGTGTATCTGTGTACATGAGTACAGGTGCCCTTGGAGGGCGCTGGATCCCCTAGAGATGGGGTTACAGGCAGTTGAAAACCTCCTGATGTGGGTGTTCCAAACTGTACTCCAGTTCTCCGGGAGAGCAGTGCACGTTCCTAACCTCTGAGCCACCTCTCCGGCCCCTATGATGGTTGGTTTCAATTGTCAACTTGACGTGATACGCAATCACCTGGAAGAGAGTGTCAAGGAGGAATTAGGAATTACCAAAATCGGACCTGTGAGAAAGTCTGGGGGGCGGGGTTGTTATCTTAATTATATTAATTAAGGTGAGAAGACCCTCTGTCAGTGTGGGCAGAATCCTTTCATGGGCTGGGTCCTGGGCTGTATACAAGGGAGAAAGTGAGCTCAGCACAAGCCTGCATGCATCTATGGCCCTCTTCTGCTGACTGTGGATTCGATGTGGTGAGTTTTCTGGAGCTCCAGCTGCTGTGAGGTGCCCACCGTGATGGGCTGTGACTGTAACTTGGAACTGTGAGCCACAATAAACCCTCCTCTCCTAAGCTGCCTTCCTCAGGGCATTTTGTCTCAGCAACAGGAAAAGAAACTAGGAGAGAGACGGAGGGAGAACACGTGCCTACATATATGATGGTTATAAACAGATACACTAGGGAGCGCCTTTACTTTCAGAGCACGTCATTTCTGGAAGATCAGTACAATCAGCCTGTGACGTCACCATTTAAAGATAGCAGAACTGACTTACTCATCTTCTAAGGATATGTTTCTCTTTCCAGCCTTCTTTCTTCCTCTTCTTCTCCCTCTCCTCTCTCTTGTCTGCCTTTCTTCTCCCTCCCCTTCCTTCTATCTTTCCTCTCGTTTTCTTTTATTACATTTGTTTACTTATATTAACAGGCCTCTGTGAGCATTGCATGCACATGTGAATGCAGGCATGCTCATGCTACAGTGCAGGAATCAGGTCTCTTCTTCTACCACGTTGGGTCCCAAGAATTAAATTGAAGTCATCAAGCTGAACAGAAAGGGCCTCTTTACCTGCTGAGCCATCAGGTAGCCCCCCACCCTCTTCTTAGGCAGAATATCCCTATGTGCTCCAAGCTGACCTTGAACCCACAATCTTATGGACTCAGCCTTCTGAGCACTGGAATTATAGGTGTGCACCTCAGTGCCATGCCCAGCTCTTTTTTTTTTCTTTTTTACTTTTTGAGACAGCCCCCGGCTGTCCTGGAACTCACTATGTAGACCAGGCTGGCCTCAAACTCACAAAGATCCTCCTGCCTCTGCCTCCCAAGTGCTGGGATTAAAGGCATGTGCTACCATGCCCAGCTCAACAATATTTTCTTAATATTTATTATTATTATTTTATGCATATGAGTGTTTTGCCATGTGGGTGCTGGGACTCAAACCTGGGTTCTCTGGAAGAACAGTGCTGAGCCATTTCGCCAACCCCTTCAACAATATATTTTCTAGCTTGACCCACTAAAAAAAAAGCATTTTTATACTGGGACCCAGTATTCTCTCTCTCTCTCTCTCTCTTCTCTCTCTCTCTCTCACTTTTTTTTTTACATAACAAGAAAGTTTCACAAAAGAGTACTTGCTCATCCTGTTTGTATACTCATTTAAGACAAAATTGGCCAGCAGGACATGACAAGTACCCCATTAGTCCCTCACACCTCTCACCTTAAGAGTTAATTAAAAACTCTCCCAATTTAATCATCCTCAGAAATCCAGCCCCTATAGCTCCCCACACCCCACACCCAATACCTTTCACCCTTACATAGACTGTGTGGATCTGCTCACTTCTTGTTCAGAAATACCGAGTTTCTGCATTATTTACTGACACCCCCCACCCCCAAAGTGATCTAGTTCCAGCCTCAAAAGTGATCTAGTCCTCAAGACTAATTATAGGCAAAATAGCAAGAATGCAGACAGACTTGTAGGCCTATTTGGCTACAGCACGGCATATGTTGGAGGGATTCAGCTAACTTACATTATCTGTCTGTACTCTTAATAGAGCAGGTTACATGCCAATTACCCAGGCATCCATCAGCTGGGCTGGGAACAATGGGGATAGTGTTTGCGCACTTGATGTCGCATTCCTTCTCCACATCAGAGCAGCTGGGACAGATAAAAACCACCGGCCTTGGAGATTTAGCAGCACACTGGGACAAGGATTCGACTGCTCCATCCACAAATTCCTGCAGGTATCTTTCACCTGGATTCTTCTGAAAAGAAGAAAAAAAATGCGTTGTGGGCTGGGCACCTCACTAGTTTTCAATCATTTCCTGCTCAGACTTGCTGGGCGGGTGGGTGGCGGTGCTAAGGAAAGGAGAGTCAAAACCACAGCAGCTTCTGTGACAGAGGACAGAATAGTAGGAGAGGGAGAATAGATTCCAGTTAAGTGACACCCTGCACACATTCTCCTGCCTGATTTTAGAATCAGTCTAAGACATCTCTCTGGATTTGTCCTTGTATGTTGAGAAATGCATAGGTGTGTGAGGGAAAATGTGTAGTTACTTCTGTTCTTTTCCTTTTGATATTTCCTCTTCTTCCTGTGATTCAGTAATGGACTTAAAGTCTTCCACATCATCACTGCTTCCTTTGGTGGTAATTTTAACCAAACACAGAGGCTGAAATGTCTGGAATCTATCTGCCTGCTCTCTGGAAGGCTGTTCCCCAATTGCGCTGGCAGGAGAGCACAGCACCAGAGATCTTCGTTAAAATGGCAGTTGTTGGGGACTTCAGGGGGAGGGAGGGCAGACAATCTGAGACTCCCCAGCAATTTCTGCCATACTGCCTGTTAACTACTTCTCAAACCCCAGCAGAAAAAGAGAGTTGCAGTCCATTTGCCCAAGATCACACAGTCAAGTACTGACAGTAAACAAGAATCGCTTCTCAGCTGAACTGGCTTATCTTAGATAAGAGTAGGGACCTTGATACCTTAAAAAAAAAAAAAAGGCCACAATTCCTATTAAACAGGCAAGAGACACAGCGCCAGCGGTGTTTGCGTGCTGTCAATTCCCTGTGTATTTTTTCCTCACGCTCCCGATGAAAACACAGTCATTAACTCCATGCTGATGGGGGAGGGGATGGCTCTGTTCCTTTTTTTTTTTTTTTTTTTTTTCTTTCCTTCCTCCTTAGACTTGAAAAGAGATTCTAGCAGATAATTTGGCTTAACATGAAAAGGAGCTGCTTACAGCACCCAAATAAAGTGCTAGGTCGGTGAGGCTCGGAGGGCTGTTATCTGTTCCCATGGAGATGCAATTTCTACTAGTCAATCAGACACTGGGCGGGTCAGACAATAGCCCGTAGTTCCCTTTTTCACCTAGGGAGACACTCAATTCCCGTTATATTTTAGCATTTCACCTAAAGTTAAAGGCGTGAAAATGATTTCGCAGAAATACCTGTAAATGAAGCCGTGACAGTTTCAAGCTATGGAAAAGAACTGGGAATTCCTGCTTCCCGGGGGAAGTTGGGGCATGACCACTTCCCACTTCTGGTTTCAAATCCTGGGCCGGTTCTGCCACAATTCACCTTTGCATAAATTTGGTTTCCAAACTTGACCCCACCCTCCCGAATAAAACAGTTCATGAGGTGATCAATTAAGTAATTAAGTGCTGAACTTTCCCCCTAGCACAGTGTGTGTGTGGGGGGGGGGCGGGGGGTGCTCCCGGTAGAAGAACATCCTAGAAACAAGAGAAAGCTCCCAGCGAGCACAGCGAAGCCCGGAACTGCTGTGGGTTCCATAAACCATAAACTTCGTTCCCGGCAGCTCCTTGCCTGACAACTACACACGCAGGTGATCTCGGTATCCGGCCCTCGGCCCTAGTGACCATCCCAGAAAATGCTGATCGGGTCCATTTGCAAGTTACGTTTTTTGCAGGGTGAGCCTGTTAAGGAAAGACTTGAAACACAAAAAGACTTTTTTTTTTTTTTTTTTGCATAATCTCACAAGTGTCTTTGCCCCAACCCCCACCCCAGCATCATTTTTACGCATGCCTGGGGCAGAAGAAAATGGAACAGAGGGCTTCCGAGAGCTCATTGGGAACGGCGATGGCATTCCCCAGATCCATTCCTCCAAGCTGTTTGCAGCTCTAGCCCCGCTCGGAGAGGCAGACGACCCCAAGTGACTCCAAGCAGGACGCTGGCGCAACCCAGCTGCCCAGCGGAGATCGGGTTTTATCTTTAAGCAACTTCGTTCTTGCCTAGGGACTCACTCAAGTGCTGCTCGAATGCATAGATCAGGAAAGTAAACAGGGGGTGTGTGTGTGGGGGGGGGTGAGTCCCAGGTTACCATCCGGAAGCTTCCCGGGCTCCTCCATCTCCTGGCGCCAGGCGAAACAAAGACAGAGACAGGGCCACCTGGAGAAGAGGAGGGAGCAGCCCAGCGCTGGTGCTGAGGGAGAGAAGCCAGATGTGACATGCCAGATTCCAGGAACAAAGAGAGGAAATTCACTTTGTCCCTGTCAACTACTCGAGAAAGACAGGGGCACACTTACTGTCGGGTGGGATTTGGTCTTTTGATTATTTCTCATTTGATGATTTTAACTTAAAAAGCTTTTAAAGGGCCGCGTGTGGTGGCACACGCCTTTAATCTCAGCACTCGGGAGGCAGAGGCAGGCGGATCTCTGCGAGTTCAAGGCCAGCCTGGTCTACATAGTGAGTTCCAGGACAGCTGGGGCTAAAGGGAGACCCTGTCTCAAAAAGACCAAAAAAAAAAAAAAAAAAAAGCTTTTAAAAAACTAATGTGTAAGCCTCGGCGTTAAAAGATTCAGGCAGTATACATGAAGTTGGATGCCTTAGTCGTGGATCTCACTGGAGATGGCTAATAAGTACTTCGGTGTAACTGCATCCTTCCAGAATCTTCCATAAATACGCACTTTTAAATACCACTGGTATTATTTAAAGACACTACTGTGTACTTTGCTGCTTGGTTTAGGTTGTTTTTACTGAGAATGGCTAACGTGGGCAGTTTTCAGTGTACTGAAAGAATTAGCGGCCAGTTTTAGAGGAAAAGGAAATACTCATTACTTGGAAACACCAGAGGCCCTTTGCGCCAGGCACGACTGTCAGTAGGTTTTAGCGCCCTCTTTCAGAAGTCACCTGGGCATAAATGGGCATCTTTGTGCATCAAACTCTGACAACTTCATCTTTACACAAGTACATTTTTGTCCCCCATGGCAGAAAAACTTGCCCACTTTAAATGGCAGCAGAACACTTCTTTGAATACTGTCCCTTGGTATTTCACTCCTTTGGACTGTGCTGAGGTAAAGC
This sequence comes from Nannospalax galili, assembly GCF_000622305.1. Classification (NCBI taxonomy): domain Eukaryota; kingdom Metazoa; phylum Chordata; class Mammalia; order Rodentia; family Spalacidae; genus Nannospalax; species Nannospalax galili. The sequence continues at coordinate 2,650,347 of NW_008340140.1, forward strand.
AACTATTTCACTGCATACCGGCTCAAACAGCCTCTCTTTTCTGACGGGCTCCCATTTCTCCACACCTGCCCTCACGGTGTCACAATGCAAAGAACAACTGCATTAACTCTCTGTTAAGTGAGAGTTTGAAGGTGAGTATTATTAATACGCATTAAACAAGCATTATGAACATGTGCCTCTCAATGGAATTTGGGTTTTGTTAGTTTGCCTCGCTCAGGGTGGAATCCAGGCATCCGCGGAACTACACCCCCAGAACCCCAGTTTTCTCATCTCCTCCAATTTGCCCACGTGAGACTCCTGATAAAGAAAAGGAAGTGGTAGTCCCCCCAGGGGTCAGCCATTCCAAGATCTCTCTGTCGTAGCGCCTTGAATAATCCGGTGCCGTCCATCTTGGGCTTGGGGGAAGATCGAAGCCGGGCTAACACGTTAGGTGTAACTTCCAGAACTATCTGTGTATGCGAAAGCAAAGTCATTGGGAGTTAGAACAAAGTACGATCCTGGCAAGCAGTGGGTGGCATTTTGTCCCGGGGAGAGCGGGGGAGGGGGATAATCTTCTTGGGGGAGGAGTCTTATTTTACCCACCAGCTGAAAATCCTCGAGAAAAAGCCTGTGTCCTACCCCATGCTTTGCCCAGCTTGTGAAATCTTTGTGTCTTTTGTCTGCAAGTGTGTACAGCACATTTCTGTTATGCCTGGGAAGGAGGAAATCTGAATTAAAGAGACGAACGGTTCCGTATGCCTTGCACAAGTGAGCTAATTGAAAATTTCAATTCAGGGCAAAGCGAAAGAGGAACTGGGTTGTTGGAGCACAGGGCAGGAGAGCCAGCCGCAGCCTCCTCTAGCTGGCAGGACAGCTGGCTGGAAAAGAAATCTGTTGGAGTTGCCATTGAAATTCACAATCTTGTTTGCTGTTGATGTCAGTCTCTGGAACCCTCCGGCTGGTTAGGGAAAAAGAGAGGCGTGGTCTAGGAGGCCAGTCCTAAGAAAGAGCCATTTAGAAACCTTAGAATGGGAGGCGGTCTAGTACTCTAAGTGGTTTGACAGGTTCTCCACAAAGAAACAAAGGGAGCCAAGTGCCTTAGGTGAAAAGTCAGGCGTAAGACTCGGGTCCGAAAGAAGCAGAGAGCATAAATTCTAGAACCCTCCTTTCCTCTGTGATCTTGCTTAGTGGATTACCCATCTACAGATAGATAGATGATGATGATAGATGATAGATGATAGATAGATAGATAGATGATAGATACATAGATGATAGATAGATGATAGATAGATGATAGATAGATAGATAGATGATAGATACATAGATGATAGATAGATGATAGATAGATGATAGATAGAGATAGATAGATAGATACTATATAGATAAATATACACTATCTGCCATCTATCTGTACAGATACTCTCTCTCTCTCTCTATATATATATATATGCATTCTATCTATATAATTGTGCGTGTGTGTGTTTTACTGGGAGTGGCACCCAGGGCTTCACATATGTTTACATATGTTATCACCAAGCTATACCCCAGCCCTGAGGTTGGTTTTACTGTGGTGCTCAGGTGAACAGCACTGCACTGGAGGACATGCCTCATGATGTGACCTCACAGGCTCCCTCCAAGCCAGCATGAGCCGTTAGCAGGAGGTGGGATTCACGTGGGGGGGCTATTCCATTCCACTGTTTGGTTTTGTGATTCCAGCAGGAGAAACAAAAACAGATGGTGGACTTGGCAGAGGCAGAAGGCACTTTTCTCCAGGTGCCCAAGCGCATTTGGCTGAACTGTACACTTCTGCAAACCCCAATCCTAAAAGCTCTACCTTAAAGCAATTGCTTGGGAAAGTTTGAGGAGGCACTCAAAACCCAAAGCTAAGCTAAGACCAAGTTAAAGTCACTGGAAAATAAAACCACTTCCTGCGCCCGTGTGACAGACACTTCCTAACTGTGTGACTTGGGCAGATTGCCCCATTTCCCTATTGTAAGAAGAGGCAACAGCTGGGCGTGGTGGCGCCCTCCTGTAGTCCCAGCACTTGGGAGGCAGAGGCAGGCGGATCTCTGGTCTACATAGTGAGTTCCAGGACAGCTGGGGCCACAGGAAGACCCTGCTTCACAAAGTCCAAAAAAAACCCAAAAAAACAAAAAGAAGAGGCAACAAGAATAGGAACCGTATAGAATTCTAGGAACAAGGGCAGGGCGTGGTGGTGCATGCCTTTCTTTAATCCCAGGATTTGAGAGGCAGAGGCAGCCAGAACCCTGTGAGTTCAAGGCCAGCCTGGTTTACATAGTGAGTTGAGTTCCAGGCCAGCTGGGGCTACAGGGAGACCCAATCTCAAAAAAAAAAAAAAAAAAAAAAAAAAAAAAAAAAAAAAAAAAAAAATCTAGGATTGAGTACGTTATCCACAGGCCCTTTTTTTAATATAATTGTTTATTAAATTTTTGTGTATTTCATATATAGAATCATCTTTACACCCCTTTCCCCTTTGGCACCTCCCATAGTCCCCCCCCACTGGAGTTCATACATTCTGTCTTTTGTATTAAGGCCTATTATGTAAAGTTAGTGTTCCAAGATGTCTGTCTGTCCCTCGGTGCAAGTTCATCCACTGGGGTTTAGTCAGCCTATCTGGAATCTCTTCAAGATCAGCTCTTCTTCACCCAGCAGTGATCAGCTGCCAGTAATTCTTTGACTAAGATTTGGGGCCTGCTGTTCATTTCCACAGTTCTATGCTGGATTTTTGTCTGCCTACGTTTGCATGGGTCTTGTGCATGCTGACACCATTGCCATAGGTTTGTATTAGGAGGGTCCCTGGCACCTCATAGGCCCTGTTTTTATATCTACAGGACCTAATGAGGTCCCCTCTAAGTAGCACCTCTGCTTTACAGATGATTGGCAATTCAGTTAGGCATCCAGGTAGAAAGTGGTGGGCAGAATATAGTTCTAGATCAGAGGTTGGCCATGACAGCCCAATGGCCATATTGCACTCTAACTGCAAATTTTTAAAAATATGTTATTTGTTATTTTTATTTTATGTGTATTAGCATATTGCCTGCATGTATGTGAGTGTACCCATGTCGTGCAATGCCACAGAGGTCAGAAGAGGGCTTCAGATTCCCCTGGAACTGGAGTTAAAGACGGTTCGTAGCTGCCATGTGGGTGCAGGGAATCAAACCCGGGTCCTCTGCAAGAGCAGTCAGTGCTCTTAACCGCTGAGGCATCTCTCCAGCCCCTCTAACTGCTTTTTTAAGTAAAGTTTTATTGGAACACAGCCATGCTCTTTGGCTCACACACTTCCCAGGCTGCTTCGGACCACAATGAAGAGATGACAGGACCTGCCAGACCTAAAACGTCCACCACCTTCTTTTTACAGGAAAGTCCACAGCCCATTGCCTTAGCTGGCCCAAGCCCACTAATGCCCATGTCTTTTTCTACTCCAAAAGACTTCTTTTTCTCCCATATTTTATTTTTGTATGGAGGTCTTTTGAGACAGGGTCTCACTTTTAGCCCAGGCTAACCTAGAACTCACCTGTAACCCAGTCTTTCCTTGAACTCTCAGCAATCCTCCTGCCTTGGCCTCTCACGTGCTGGGATTACAGGAGTGTACCACCATGCCTGGCTAATGTCTCTCTGTGCGCACATGTGGGCACATGTGTGCATGGGTGTGTGCATGCATGTGGAGGCCAGAGGACACCTCAACTGTCATTCCTCAGTTTCTATCCTCCTCCCTTTTTGGGGTGAACAGGGACTCTCACTGACCTGAAACCCACCAAGTAGGCTAGACTGGCTGGCTCGTGACCCCAGGGGTCCTCATGTCTCAGGCTCCCCAGTGCTGGGATTACAAGTGCACCACCATGATCGGTTGTTTTTTTTAAGATTTATTTTTATTTTTTAAAATTGTGTGTATGTGTGCACGCATGTGTACATGTGAGTGTAGGGGCCAGGGGAGTCCAGAAGGGATCAGATCTCCTGGACCTGGAGTTACAGGTAGCTGTGAGCTTCCCCAAAACTATTATGTCCCCTGAACTTATTAGGGGCCCAAGAAAATTAAAAATAGAGTTTATTTTCTGTTCATCCCTCACAATTGAAAGTGTTTTTATCCTAAATTTAAAACCTCACTGTCTTATCACCTTTATCAAAACTTGTCTTCCCAGGGTTTGAGAAGGGGAAGCAGGATGGTCAGGAGTTCAAGGCCAACCTCAGTTACCTAGTGAATTTGAGGTCAGCCTGAACTGTATGAGATTCTATCCCAAAAAATAAAGAAAACAAAATCAAAACAAAACTGCACATATGATCTTATCCTAATCAGAAGTGTGAGGGAAAATTCTTCAGATAATGAAGAAATGGAATATGGATTTCCAAGAGACAGAAAAGTTAGCTCTCCATGTGTGCCATGCTCAGTCCTGCAAATGAATTGTGTCGTTTGACTAAGAAGCTTCACATTTAAATCTAATGGTCACAGATTGGGAAATGGAAGTGGAGAACTCAAACTGATCCCTATTGTCGTGTGGGTCAATTTATTGTACAAAAATTATTTTTTGAGACAGGGTGTTTCTGTGTAGACTAGCATGACCTGGAAATAGCTATGTAGACCAGATTGTCCTCAAACTGGGTTCAATTCCCAGCACCCACATGACAGCTAACAACTGTCTGTAACTCCAGTTCCATGAGATCCTCCTGTCTCTGCCTCCTGAGTACTGGGATTACAGTTGGACAAATCCTACCACACCAGGCATGTGAGTTAAATTTTTCATTGCCACAGTATGACTTAGTTTGCCATAGACCTTCAGGATGGGTGGGGACAGCTATGTACATCGTCAATGTTCTTTTTCATGTTAACAAGCAAAGAGTGATATCTTTTGCATCCCAGCATTGTGGGTTCTGAGCTTAGAATTCTGGAACACTCTATGCCAAATCCTCCTGATAGTCTACATTGCAGAGATCACCACTTTCTTTCTTTTGAAAACATTTTTAAGGGACTGGAGAGATGGCTCAGTGGTTAAAAGCACTGAGTGCTCTTGCAGAGGGCCCAGGTTTGATTCCCAGCACCCACATGGTGGCTAACAATCATCCATTATGGGAGACAGGCTTGAGCCTAGGGTGATATTGCAACTGTCAGGGTCATGTGGTTTCCAGGAATCCAGGCTCTATAATCTGAAACCCAGTATGCTAATGAGGCATCCTACCCTCTATTCTGTGATAAGACGTTAAGTGCTAATAAGGTATCCTACTTGCTGTACTGTGATAGGACGCTAAACCTGTTATGGTAATGAGGTATCCTACTTGCTGTGCTGTGATTAGACCACTATCCCTATATAAGCTTGTGCCTTCCTGCAATAAAGCAGATCTGTGTCACTGAACCTGGTCTCCTGTGTCTGAATGCGGCTCTGCTGACACAGTCTCCTCACCAGCCCTGGGGTCCAGGACCGGGCAGAAGCAGCGAGGACAGGAGGCAGCACAGGGCAAGCAGAAGAGCTGCATCAGTAAGCAAAGAGCTGCCTCAGCACCAGGCGAGCAGAAGAGTGGCCTCAGCCCAGGGCGCGTGGAGGAGCAGCCTCAATGCCTGTGAGAACAAAGGAGCAGCACCCACGAGAACGGAGGAGCGGCCGCCACTGGCGGTGACCGCAGTCCATAACTCCAGTTCCAGGGTAATCCAATGCCCTCTTCTGACCTCCAAAGGCACTAAAGGACATAGGTGCACTTGCACACATGCAGGCAGTACATTTCTACACATAAAATAAAATAAAAATGATAAATACAGCTAGGCACAGTGGTTCAGGCCTTTAATCCCAGCACTCAAGAGGCAAAGGCTGGTGGATCTCTGTGAGATTGAGGCCAGCCTGGTCTATGTATCGAGTTCCAGGGAAGCTGAGGTTACAGGGAAACCCTGTCTCAAAAACACCAATAACAATAATAATAAAAAATTTAAAAACCAAAATCAAAAAAATAAAAATAAAGTAGAACACCATGCTCAGTGACGTGTATTAATTGCAAACAGTAATGGGTTTCATTATGACACTTCCACACATGTATATAATGTATTTTGATTATATTCATCTCTGCGTTGGTCAACTTTGTCAACTTGACACAACTTAGCGTCACCTGGGGAGAGTCTCCATGAGGGACTGTCATATCAGCTGGCCCGTGTGGACTGTCCCATGGGCCAGCTGATATGACAGTCCATTAACTGAGTTAATGGAACTGGAATGGTCCAGCCTGATGTGGGTGGCACCACTACCTAGGCAGGGGGTCCTGAACTGTGTAAGAGAAAAGAAACTGAGCTGAGTAGAATCAAGGCTCTGAGCATGCATGTATTTTCTCTCTGCTCTTGAGGGTGGGCATGATATGACGAGCTCCTGGTGTGATGTGACCAGCTGCTGAGCTTCTGGTGTGATGTGACCAGCTGCTTAGAGCTCCTGGTGTGATGTGACCAGCTGCTGTGTTCCTGGTGTGATGTGACCAGCTGCTGAGTTCCTGGTGTGATGTGACCAGCTGCTTAGAGCTCCTGGTGTGATGTGACCAGCTGCTTAGAGCTCCTGGTGTGATGTGACCAGCTGCTTAGAGCTCCTGGTGTGATGTGACCAGCTGCTGAGTTCCTGGTGTGATGTGACCAGCTGCTTAGAGCTCCTGGTGTGATGTGACCAGCTGCTGAGTTCCTGGTGTGATGTGACCGGCTTCTTTGAGCTCCTGGCCACCCTGACATCCCTGAAATAATGGACTGTACCTGGACTTGTGGCTAAAGCAAACCCTTCCTTTCCTCTGCTGCTTTTGTCTGTGAATTTTATCACAGCAACAGTGAAACTAGGGCACGCCCCCTCAACCCTTATGTCCCTCCACACCCCCTCCCCCTCATGTCCCTCCACGCCCCCTCCCCCCTCATGTCCCCTCCATGCCCCTTGATCCCTTTCCTCTTTCCAACCAGTTCCCTTTCTGCTTTAACATGTTTGTATGTTTTGGTGACCTAATGAGTTCAACTAGTGTCACTTACATGAGCATGGGGAGGGAGTTCATTATAGGGACATAGGAGGCTTAGCTGTGGCTGCCCCACTGAAGAAAATGCACCGCCCCCCCGCCCAAGCATTAACTACCACCAGCTCCTCAGGGAGGAGTGGGCCTCCAGAGCCCCCTCCACCAGCAACTGTTAACTGCCTTTAAATCTTCAGAGAGGCCAGTGCCCCTTGGAGACCCTCCCTTACCCATGACAGAATGCTGATGGGCCGACCGGCCCAGTCTTGTGCTGTCTTGTTCAGATAATCACAGCTGTTATGAGTTCATGAGTGCAAACAGCTATGTCATGTCCGGAAGACAGTGTTCCGTGGTCCCTCCTCTACCCCTGGCACATGTATTCTGAACATATCTTTGCGTAAAAGATAGACTGAACTTAAACTCTAACACCAAGCTGAGTGTCTTTACACTGCATTTTGGTTTGTTTTGTTTTGGTTTGTTTTGGTTTTGGTTTGGTTTGGTTTGGTTTGTTGCCTTGGTTGGCCTGGAACTTACTATGTAGACTAGGGGGACCTCAAATTCACAGAGATCCACTTGCCTCTTACTCTCTAATGCAGAAGGATGAAAGGTATGTGCCACTGCAGTTGACTACAAGTTTTCTTAATACCCATTGGGATCAATTCTCTGCAACCTTCGTCTTATACAGTGAAAAATGATTTTCTATTAGCCATGTAATAAACCACATCCAAGCTAAGTGGCTAAAAGCAACCATTTATCTATTTCATTTCTTTAACTTTGGTTTTCTTATCTATAAAATGAAAATTGAGTTGATAACTAAATTTTTAGTATTTAAGGATTAAAAGTAATGTACCAGGGTCAGTAAGATGGCTCAGCGGGTTGGTTAAAAGGGCTTGCTGCAAAGTTTGACAATTTGAGTTCAGTCTCTGGTACTCATAGGGTGGACTGATAGAACCAACTCCCACAAGTTGCTCTCTGATCTCTTTCTGTCTCTCATACGCACAAATATAATTTTTAAGATTTAAAATAATACATCAACATCAAAAGTTGGGCTAGGGAGATGGCTCAATGGACAAGAGCACTTTGCTGTGTAAACATGATGCCTGAGTTCAGATCCTCACCACCCAAGTAAGAAGCCAGTTGTGGCTGCACATCCTGTAACCTCAGCACTGGGGACAGAGACAGGCAGATCTTCCAAGTTCGTTGATTGGCTACCCCAGTCCAAACAGCAAGTTTCCAGTTCAGTGAAAGAGCTCATCTTAAATGAGTAAGGAGGGAGAAAGAGAGAGAGAGACACCTGATGTTGACCTCTGTCCTCCATTTGCTGGTGCATGAATGTGCACATACAAAATAGACATTTAAAACTATTTTTAAAGGGACTGGAGGTATGGCTCAGTGGTTAAGAGCACTGGCTGCTCTCACAGAGGACCTGGGTTCAATTCCCAGCACTCACATGGCAGCTAACAACTGCCCATAACTCCAGTTCCGGGGGATCCAATACCTTCTTCTGACCTCCAAGGGCATTGAACAGCACAGGTGCATGTATACACATGCAGGCAATACGCTCGTATGCATAAATAAAATTAATAAAATATTTTTTTAAAAGCCTGGTGTGTGGGGGCTGGAGAGATGGCTCAGTGGTAAAGGACCCTGGTTGTTCTTGAAGAAGACCCGGGTTCGAATCCCAGCACCCACATGGCAGCTAACAACTGTCCGTAACTCCAGTTCCAGGGGATAAAGATGGGCAGATAAGGGAAATGTAAGTATGTGAGGGGTGTGTGTATGTGGGGTCAGTCTTTTAAAAGAAGGTCATCACAGCCAGGAGTAATAATAGCACATGCCTTTAATCCCAGCACTTGAGGCAGAAGCAGGCAGAGCTCTGTGAGTTCAAGACCACCCTGGTCTTTAGGCCTGGTTTTAGGCCAGCTGGGGAGACCTTGCCTCACAAAACCAAACAACACAAACAAAAAAGTGAAAGCACATAGCCAGATACATGTTTTCCTCTCTCTCTCTCTCTCTCTCTCTCTCTCTCTCTCTCTCTCTCTTCAGTAAAAAGCATCTGCATTAGTCTTGTTTTATTTTTTTTCATTGCTGTGTAAAATACCTGACCAACGTAACTCAAGAAAGGACGGGTTGACTGTGGCTCACAGTTTGAGGGTACAGCCCGTCCTGGTAGGGAAGGCATGGGGCCGGGGGGAGGCGGCCAGTCACACTGTGTCCACAGTCAGGAAGAGAGAGGAGAGCTGGTGCTCAGCCACTTCTCTTTTGATTCAGTCTGGGACCCCAGCCTGTGGAAGGGTACCACCTATACTCAGGATGGGTCTTCCCGCCTCAGTTAAACCTCTCTGAGAATGCAGTCATAGGCTCAGAGGTGTGTCTCCTGGGAGATTCTAAATCCTGTTAAGTTGACGATGAAGGTGAACCATCACAGCATCCGGTTCAATGGTTCAAACCACAGCCTAAATTTAGTATTCAGGCACTCTGAGAGCTCCAGGCTGGTACTGGCTTTGAGCTCTTGTCCAGAACCTTCCCACATGCTTGGCCCCGGCTACTCACCCTCTGACTTCTTCAGACTTTTCTCCTCTTCATGAAGAAAATTTCATGTCATGGAGGAGGGAGCAGGAGGACTATAAGAGCTGGAGGAAGAGGAGGAGAGCCGTGCAACACTGTCTTCTAAACATGCCATGGTCGTGCCCTCATGACCTCACAGCAGCTGTGGTTACCTGCACGAGACTTGCACAGGATCAAACCAGCCAATGTTTGAGCCTGAGTGGGACACAGACGCACAAGGCCCCATCCCTAGCTGGCAGTTGACTGGGGGAGGGGGCGATTTCTCTTCAGTGGTGTAGTCACAAGTAGCTGCCCGTGTTCCAATAAATAACCCCACACCCACGCTCTCGCAAGCAATTCTAATTAAACCTAGCGAGTCTTTAATAACAATAATAATAATAATTTCGTGTCAAATGCTGCAGTTAAGAAAACTTTTGGGTGCTGGAGAGATGTTAAGTAGTTAAGAGCACTGGCTGCTCTTCCAGAGGACCCGGGTTCGATTCCCAGCATCCACATGGCAGCTAATAACCACCTGTAACTCCAGTTCCAGGGGATCTGACACCCTCCTCTGTCCTCCATGGGCATTGCACAACATGGGTACACATACATACACACAGGCAATGCACTCATACACATAAAATAAAAATAATAAAATATTTCTAAAAAGAAGGGCTTTCTTGAAAGGGGGATATTTGATATGAGATCTTCATCCAAGAAGGCAATCTGGTGGAGATAGTGTCATGGGGAGAGTGTGGTGGGGAGAATGTGGTGGTGATAGTGTGGTGATGATGGTGTGGTGATGGTGGTGTGGTGATGATGGTGTGGTGATGGTGGTGTGGTGATGATGATATGGTGATGATGGTGTGGTGATGGTGGTGTGGTGATGATGGTGTGGTGATGGTGGTGTGGTGATGATGATATGGTGATGATGGTGTGGTGATGGTGGTGTGGTGATGATGGTGTGGTGATGGTGGTGTGGTGATGATGATATGGTGATGGCTCAAAAAAAATGTGTGATTTTATTGTTGGTTTTTGGTTTTGTTTTTTTGGGTGAGACTGGGTCTCACTGTATAACCCCAGCTGGCCTGGAACTCCCTATGTAGACCAGGCTAGCCTCAAATTCACAGATATCTGTCTGCCTCTGCCTCTGGAGTGCTGGGATTAAAGCTCCTGTCAATGTGTGTGCCTTATTGACATCTATTACATGTATGAAAGATGCCCATCTCACACAGCACTGCACTGGCCCAGAACAGGTCCCATCTCTGCCCTGCCTGCCCTCACATGCCGACTGGTCTTGGTGCTTGTCACCGAGGGCCTGAGATTTCACATCTCATTCCTGGTTCACTTTGAACAATATTCTTGTTGGTTTGTTTTTCAGTTTTTATTTATTATTACTGTGTGTATGTCCATGATGGGGGGGGGGCATGTGACATGACATGCATGTGGAAGTCAGAGGATGACTCTGTGGAGTTAGTTCACTCCGTTCACCTTATATAGGTTGCAGGGATTGAACTCAAGTCACCAGGCTTGTCGTGCAGCAAGCACCTTTACCTTCTGAGGCATCTCGCTGGCTCTTCCTTCCTCCCTTCCTTCTTCCCTTTCTTTCTTTTGGGACAGGGTCTCACGAAGTCCAAGCTAGCCTTAGTCTCACTATGTAGCTGAGACTGGCTTGAACTCTTGCCCTCTTGCCTCTCTAATTCTTTTTTTTTTTTTTTTTTTTTTTTTTGGTCTTTTTGAGAGAGGGTCTCCCTGTAGCCCCAGCTGTCCTGGAACTCACTATGTAGACCAGGCTGGCCTTGAACTCACAGGGATCCACCTGCCTCTGCCTCCCAAGTGCTGGGATTAAAGGTGTACACCACCACACCCGGCCAACCTCTCTAATTCTTAAGTGTTGGGATGACATGTATGAGCCACCACACCCGACTTGTGGCTCTTTGGGAATAAGCACAATGGTGGCTGTGGAGCGCCCCCTCAGAGGTCATCATAAGGTCCATCTGTTCAGATTCTTTCTCAGGGATAAGCACGGAATGAACTTGTTTCTGTCTTTCCTATTTTATTATTATTTTATTTATTTTATTTCATTTTATTTATTTTACTTTATTTTATTTTATTTTATTTTATGTGTATGAGTGTATTGCCTGCATGTTGGTAAGTGCACCCGTGTCGTGCAATGCCCTCGGAGGACAGAAGCCGTCGGATCTCCTGGAACTGGAGTTACAGACAGTTGTTAGCTGCCATGTGGCTGCTGGTATTTGAACTCAAGTCTTCTGCAAGAACAATCAGTGTTCTTAACCGCTGAGCCATCTCTCCAGCCCGTCTTCCCTTTTTATTTATTTATTTATTTATTTATTTATTTATTATTTGTTTATTTATATTTATTTTTTGAGACAGGGTCTCCCTGTAGCCCCAGGTGGCCTGGAACTCATTTCGTGAACCAGGTTTGCCACGAACTCACAGAGATCTGCATACCTCTGCTTCCCAAGTGCTGGGATTAAAGGCGTGCACTACCATTCCTGCCTCTGTCCTTCCTTTTTTAATTTATTATTTTTACTTTATGTGTATGAGTGCACCATGTCATGCAATGCCTGCAGAGGTCAGAGAGGGCATCAAGGTGTCAGATCCCTGGAACTGGAGTTACGGATGGTTGTTAGCTGCTATGTGGGTGCTGGGAGTCAAACCTGGGTCTTCTGCAAGAACAGCCAGTACTCTTGATCACTGAGCCCCCTCTCCCACACTGGCATTGTTTTTTCTTGATGTGTGCCTGATATGGTGCATGTGTGGAGGTTAGGCAACCTGTGGGACTCAGTTTGCTCCTTCCACCCTGCGGTCCTGGGATCAAACTCAGGGCATCAGGCTTGGCAGCAAACTCCTTTACCCACTTCATCCTCTCGCCATCTTCTAGTCTTTAAACAATAGGCAAGCCATGTGATGTTATTAGTCTCCCATTTGCAGGGAAGAAATTGAGGCATGTGGAGAGTAATTCATCAGGGTCGGTGGAACCAGAAAAGAACACCCAGATTTGATGGATTTGGGGTCTGCCCTCATAAGTAGCAGCTCTTTGCAGTCAACATGGCCATACTTTACTATGGTAGTTCACAAAGCCATATCTTACTACAAAGCCGAATGTTCCAGCATTTGTGAGCTGAACTATTTGTCTGTTATTCTCATCACCTACTGGAACTTGGGTTTGGCAATCAATAGGGATCCAACACAGACAGCACCGTGAGCATATAAGGATTGTTTATCTCATTAGAAGTCTAGTGGTCAGCTACAGCTGGCTTTGGATCATCAGCTCAAGAACAAAAAGGAGCTAGAGAGATGGTCAAGAGCGTTCACTGCTCTTCCAGAGCACCTGGATTCAGTTCCCAGCACCTACTTCAGGCTTACAACTGCCTGTAAATAAACTCCAGGGGATCCAACGCCCTCTTCTGGCCTTCATGGGCAACTACACTCATGTGACACACAAACACATTTAAAAAAAATGATTTAGAAGCCAGGCATAATGGCGCACACCTTTAATCCCAGCACTCGGTAGGCAGAGGCAGGCAGATCTCTGTGAGTTCAAGGCCAGCCTGGTCTACACAGTGAGTTTCAGTACAGCTGGGGCTATAGGGAGACTGTCTCAAAAAGACCAAAAAAAAAAGTTGTTTTTTTTTTTTTTAAGAATGTAAAGGCGGAGGAGTCTGTCATTTTCTTGGACTTGCTCTTTTACTCACAAAATTGCCACCTTTGCTCCAGCAATCATTTGTACGTTCCAAGCAGGGAAAAGGTAAGAGGTAAAAGGCAAAATGACACTTGCCTGCCAGATCAACACTTCTTCACAGCCTTTAATCCCAGCACTCGGGAGGCAGAGGCAGGTGGATCTCTGTGAGATCAAGGCCAGCCTGGTCTACATAGAGAGTGCCAGGCCAGCTGGGGCTACAGGGAGACCCTGCCTCAAATGTCATCTAACTGCTTTCACATGAAAAAAAAAAAAAACAGTATGGGTTCTGGGGATACAGCTCAGTAGTAGAGTGCTTGCCTAGTGTGCCCAAAACCTTGTGCAATCTCAGTACTGAACACAAAGGAGGGAGGAGAGGAAGGAGAGAGGGAAGGAAGAAGGAAGGGAGGGAGGGGAAGACAGAGGAGAGGAAGGCAGGGGAGGAAGAGAAGCCAGAAAGGCTGAAGTTCTCCACTGGAAAACCTTAGGAACGTTAGGAGCCAAGCCTTACCTGACCCAGCAGACAAGCCAAGGCAGTGTTTTTGCATGAAGCAACTCAGTGAAGTTGGTTTGTGTGTCATACACTGTCCTCACTGAAACTTCCCTGCCTTCCTTAGCATGCATGAGTCAGAGCTGGCTCTGGACCTTGGGGACTGTGGTCATGTGTCAGGCAAAGCCTTCGGGAAGGTAAAGCTCTGAGTCCAGTGATTCACCACCTGCTTTGTTCCGAGATTCCAAACCCCTGGGAAGCATCCAGCTCCCTCAATGGCTGCAGGTCCACAGGACTGGCATCTGCCCACAGGGCTCTGGGACAGGACTGCCTACCACTTCCAGGGTTGTGTCCTCAGCTGGGGATCTGGCCGAGAAAGTATTAGTAGAGGAGAGGTGACATGTTCAATAAGTCAGCACGTTTTTAATGAACGCCTACTACAGACCAGGCATGATTCTAGGCACTGGGTCACTGCAGTGGCCATGTCCTCACCGTCCTGGAGTCAGCAGACCATCCAATATCAAAAGTATAAAATGCCACTAACTCTTAGAAACATGAAGCCGAGTCCAAGTCAGGGGTGGTGATGCACACCTGCAATCCTAACACTCAGCAGGCTGAAGGAGAAAGATAGCCCGATGCCCAAGGACAGCTCAGGCTGTCCTACAGGGACATTGCATAAAGAAAATAAATTAATTACGGGCTGAAGAGATGGTTCAGCAGTTAAGAGCACTGGCTGCTCTTGCAGAGGACCCAGGTTCGATTCTTAGCAACCACATGGTGGCTAACAACCATCTGTAACTCACGGTCCAGGGGATCTGACGCCCTCTTCTGACCTCCATGGGCATTACAAGACATGGGTTCACTTACATACATGCAGGCGATACACTTATGTACATAAAATAAAATTTCAAAAAATATTTTTAAAAGTAAAAAAGAAGGCCGGGCGTGGTGGCACACGCCTTTAATCCCAGATGAAGGTCCCATATTATGTAATTACCTGTGTTGTAACTGAAATTTCAGAATACTGAAATTGTTAATTGAGATATTTTTAATTGTAAATGTTCCTGAAGTTTCTGAGCACTACGTCATGATTATCTTATTATCACAAAATTATGCTACTTTTATTTTTTAGGAAGCACCTAAGGTGTGTGGGTGTTTCTGGACCTGGGGAGGGGTGAGAAATAGGAGCCCTTCTCTTCCCTTGACTTCATAAGGCAAAGAAACCAAACGAGTCTTCCAGCAGGACGGTGGTAAATACTTTATGAAGGGTCAGCAAACCTTCTGCAAGTCGGATGGTACATGTTTTAGGGTTAAAAAACCCCAGTCATTTCCTCAGTTGCTCGGCTGGCAGTGGGAACACAGCCAGTAAGTGAGTGAATGTGCCCAGCTGTGTTCCTATAAAACTGTATTTATAAAATGGGGGGGGGGGCTGGAGAGATGGCTCAGCGGTTAAGAACACTGGTTATTCTTGCAGAAGACCCGGGTTCGAATCCCAGCACCCACATGGCAGCTAACAACTGTCTGTAACTCCAGTTCCAGGGGATCCGATGGCCTCTTCTGACCTCCTGAGGGCATTGCACAACATGGGTGCACTTACCTACATGGAGGCAATACACGCATACACATAAAATAAAAAAATAATAAATAAATTAAAATTTAAAAACAAAAACTAGGCAGTGGGTAACAGATTGAGCTGTCATTCAGCCACCCCAGTCCTGATGTTATTATCACCCAAATGATTGATTGATTGACTGATTGCGACATAATGTCCTGTAGTCCAGACTGGCCTCAAACTCACTATGTAACCACGGATGACCTTGAAACTCTGATTCTCCTCTCTCCACCTCCCAAATTCGGGGCTCACAGACCTGTGCCACCTCACCAGGCTTCTGGAAACCAAAGTTGGAGAGATCTGTAAGTTAACTCCAGTCACACAGTAAAAGGGGATCAGAATATGGATTTAAATACCCAGTTTCTCTGTCATGGAAACCTGCTAACCCAATGTTAACAGTATGGCAGACTGAAGGCCCACAGACATTTCCTGTAACAAAGTCTATAAGCAGGGTGGGAGGTAGAGCTCAGAGGTAGAGCACTAGTTTAGCATTTGTAAAAAACCCCTTCAAGCCAGGGTGTGGTGGCACACTCCTTTAATCCCAGCACTCTGGAGGAAGAGGCAGGCAGATCTCTGTGAGTTCAAGGCCAGCCTGGTCTACATAGTGAGTTCCAGGACAGCTGGGGCTACAGGGAGACCCTGTCTCAAAGACTAAAAAAAAAAAAAAAAACCAAAAAAATTAAAAAAGAAAATTAATCCATGAATAATAAATAAAGCTGAGGCCAGGACTGGAGAGCAGCAGGGGTACTGTTTTAGGTGGGAATATTTTAAGGGAAGTTTGAGGTTGTTCTAAAGGCTACACTGTCAGTGTTGTACGTCACCTTCATTTCTCTCTTCCCTCTTCAAGAGGATCCAGGCTCAGTTCCCAGCAACCACTCCAGGCTCACAACTGCCTATAAAAACCCACAGCATACATACTATTGTTGTACCCCATCCACTGGACCCCAAAGAGACCACCGAGAACCCAACACACCAAAATGCAAAAGCAAAGGTTTATGGTTTATTTGGGCTTAAGCTCGGGCTCTCAGACCTCACCAACTCAACGGATCCATGCTGAGAGCCCAGAGTAAGGGAGAGTGGAGACTTTTATAGGTTTAGACAAAAGAG
>NW_008340140.1:2676445-2683569 GCF_000622305.1 Nannospalax galili
TGGAAGTTTCTTATTGGTAGGTGCTATTCTCAGGGCTGTGGAATGTGCTGTTACCTGTGGGGCCAGGGGTCTCCATTTTTACCTTATAGGGCAGTTTTTATGCTCGGACTTGGTTAATATATAGTTTCCTGGAAGGAGGGGTATAGCAGGCAGGAGTCAGGGTTGACAGGGTGTGTTTAGGCATGTCTAAAGCAGCAGCCAAGCATTTTACAGAAGCTAAAAGAGCAATTAGTCGGGGTCTGGAGGGATTGGGGGTAGTGGGTGAATGAAGAGGGTCCCAGGGTTCTACACTATAAATAACCAATAATGGCTTCAAGACCCAAAGACATTTTTATTTTCTGTGTTAAGTCTCTCATCAGGATGTGTATTATTTTTCTAAAGATTTTATTTTATTTTACTATGTGTATGTATGTGCATGTGAGTGCAGGTGCCCACAAAGGCCAGAAGAGGGTGGCAGATCTCCTGGAGCTGGAGTTACAGGTGCTTGTGAGCTGCTTGACATGGGTGCTGGGAACTGAACCTGGGTCCTTTGCCAAAGCAGTAAGAACCCTGCCTTCACTCTTTTTGAGAGTCTGTAACCCGGGCTGGTCTTGAATTTAAGCAGCCCTCTTGCCTCAGCCTCCTGAGTGCTGAGATTACAAGTAGGAGTGGCCACACTCTGGGTTCACAGAAAAAACAGATGAAGAGATCAATAGCATAATCCTGCTTCACAGACCTGCAGAATAGTGGCAGAGACACCTACTTGAGCCACGGTGGAAGTCCGGAGGAGCCCAGAGAAAAGACTCCTGAGCGGATGCCAAGAATCAGAAAGCACTTCCTCCCTGGAAAACTCTGGTCACTGGGGGGCCACATGTAGACGAGTTAAGCAGAACCACAAGTTGGAGGTCCTGACTCACTTTCACTTCCCTATCACGGAGCTTCTCACTAATCTGTTTCCTGGGAAACATCCCAGTGGAACAAAGCCACCAAGAACATGTCATTAGATTGACATGGGCACAAGAACACTTTGTTAAAATAACTCCTAAAGTACGTGCAATGATTATTTTCAAATGAGATTCATTTCACAGCAAGGGGGTAACAAGGAGAGTTTTAGAATGAGTGTGTGTATGTGTGTGTGTGTGTGTGTGTGTGTGTGTGTGTGAGTGAGATAGAGAGAGAGAGAGAGAGAGAGAGAGAGAAAGAGAGAGACTTTAAGATCTTGGGATGCCCCTCCGTTACATCTGAACAATGGTTCAGGTTGACTATGAACTCTGAAGCGTTTTAAATAATTCTGCCCCTGAGACAGTGCCAACAGGCACCTCTAGGGCTTTATGATGGCGACGGGAAATCTGGGTAAAGTCAAACCCAACCGTCTCCGAGGAAAAACAACAGGAGACTGCTGGGGGGAGGGGTTTGGGGGGGGCAGGGAACAGGTTCTCCTGGCTTTAGTCAAAGCGCATTGTGGGGTGTTGGAGCCCCTCGAGGTGGCTCAGGACATCACAGTGGAATTCTGAATCAGATATGACAGAGATACTTACATCTCGGAAATTGGCATGCTCTGGGAGGGGCTAATGAGCCCCACCCTCCTGCAGCAGTTAACAGTAGCTAAGGGGAGGGTTTCGTGAGGCCCACACACACTCTGAGGATGGTTGAGAGGGAGATGAGGAGATGGAGCATTTTCTTCAGTGATGTAACCAGTGGTAAGCACTCCTTATAACCCTTTACTCATTCGCCTGAAAGTAACCTTAACGAGATCCATCCGGTCACCAAAAAGACATGAAAGTGGTAGAGAAGCAAGCTGGGAGAGGAAGGGGACACCAGAAGCTGGAGGGGGACAAGGGAGGATACTGGGGCAAATATGATCAAAACACATTAGATACAGGTATGAAAATGTCGTAATGAAACCTAGTATGTATAATACATGCTAAGAAGGATAAAAATACAAAATAATTTCTCCTTAAAAACAAGCAAATTAGTACACACACTGAATGGAGAACCCCCATCTGCACCCCTGAGCCATTTACCCCGCCAGTATGCACCTGGGCAGGAGCTTTGTCCGTTGTTCTATTAGAAAGTTCCTGCCTGCCCCGGACGTCCCCAAACAACCACTTTCTGTTCTTGTGAACTGCACCTTTGTGGTTAGGAACCAGGTTCCTGTAATTTATGGTGCAAGGTGGAGCTCTTTCCTCTGGTTTAAAAAGGAACCTATACAACATTACAGGCCCCAAATGAGAGTTCTCCTTGATCGCTTAGGACAGGGAGTTGGTAAAACAGGCTGTCCTCCTGGTGAGAAGCTCTCTCTGGAATCCCAGTCAGGGAATGAGCTAAGCAAGCGCATTCTTGAAGCAGACAGACTGACTCTGTGGAAGGAGAGTCTCCCACAACAGAGGGGTTAGGAGAAAGAGGGCAAACAGCTTCTCAGAACCGGCAGAAAGCCACTTCTGAGTGGAGAACATACATCCCACAAAGCGCGCCGAGACTCAGGCAGGGTGCGGTTGCTTCTTTTACAGGAAATTGTGCTCACTACATGAGTACAATTTGGATCCAGGAATTAGAACACGTGTTAGCCCGTCTGGGAATAGAATATTTAAGATTCTTGAAATATTTTGAGTATCCTCCATTGATTTTGCACAAGAGGCTGAATTGTAATCTTAAAAATTTACAGACTATGTCATAAAACCAAACACTGCCTATTTAACATAGCTAGGACCCTTCCTGCTGATAAGGACAGGTCCCAGGAAGGAAACTGAGTCACTAATTGTGATCAGGTCAGGAATTTGCAAACCCAAGTAAACACACCTTCAGGAAAGAGATGTGGTAACACAGCTCTCCTAACATGGTCAAGGGAGCAATAGTGGGTAATTATTCAAGTGTATCCTCAAATATCGAAACAAAAATACACCCGGAAAAGGAACTTGTTTTGACTTGAGTATCAAGCATGATTTAAAAATACAGTTTCAAGAGCCAGGCATGGTGGTACAATGTACAGCTGTAATCCCAGCACACTGGAGATGGAGGCAGGAGGATCAGTAGCTCAGAATTATACTCAACTACATACTAAGTTCAAGACTAGTGTGAGCTAAAGGAAATTTATCTATCTATAAATAAATAAATAAATAAATAAATAAATAAATAAATAAATAAAAAATAAGCAATGGCTCTGGCAAGATGGCTCAGCTGGTGTAAGTGCTTGTAGTGAAATCTGAGGACCTGCGTTCAATCCCCAGAACCCACATAAAGGGAGAAGGATAGAACTGACACCACAAAGTTGTGCTATGCCTTCCACATGTGTCATGGCCCACTTGAAGGTACACAGTAACAATAAAGAAAAGAAAAAGCTGGACGTGATGGCACATGCCTTTTATTCTAGCACGTGGGAGACAGAGGCAGGTGGATCTGTGAGTTTGAGGCAACCATTGCCTACATAGTGAATTCCAGGCCAGCCAGGGATACATAGTGAGACTCCAAAAATTTTTTTCTTAATTGAAAAAAAAAAAAAAATCTAGGTGTGGTGGTGCACATCTTTAGACAGAAGCAGGAGGATCTCTGAGTTTGAGGTAAGCCTGGCCTAGCCTACATAGTGAGTTTCAAATCATCCAGAGTTAAGTAGTGAGACTCTTTAAAAAAAAAAAATCAGTTTCATGTCTAGTGTGGTAATACATAACCTGTAATCCCAAGATTCTGGAGGCTGAGGCAGGAGAATCTCAAGTTTGAGGTCAACCTAGCCTATATAACAAAACTGTCAAAAAACAACAACAACAAAAAATACAAATCCAAATTCTAGAGAAATTTCATTTTCTTGGACTTCTGGAGGGAAGGTTTGCCATCAACGAAAAGTCCAGACTACATTCTCCCAAGTCTCTCTTTCTGACTATTCACTGCAGAATAACAGATGGAATGTTTGATAATAAACAGGGAAATGTGGTCAGCACACACTGATTCTGAGTCAGACTTCGAGGTCTAGGAGGGCTTGCTTTTTCTGCAATTTATTTTTGTTTGTTTGTTTGGTTGTTTTGGAGTTTTGTTTTGGTTTTGTTTTTTGTTTTTTTGAGACACAATATCATGCAGCCCAGGCTGGCCTTGGACTCACTAAGTAGCCAAAGCTGATTGATCCTCTTGCCTCTGCTTCCAAAGTGCTAGGATTACAGATGTGCCTCACCAAACTAAGCTCCTTGGCTCTTCTTAACCTCTTCTGAAGTGGTTCTAGCAGGTTCTACTCACACACAGAATTACCTTATAACTGACCCAGAAATCCCACTCCTCATTAGAAAGGAAAATAATTGAAAACAGGAACTAAAAAAGAACCTTTAAAATATATATAAATAGCCGGGTGTGGTGGCACACGCCTTTAATCCCAGCACTCGGGAGGCAGAGGCAGGCGGATCTCTGTGAGTTCAAGGCCAGCCTGGTCTATATAGTGAGTTCCAGGACAGCGGGGGTTAAAGGGAGACCCTTTCTAAAAAAAGAAAAAAAAAAAAAAAGACCAAAAAAAATATATAAATATATATACAAATATATATATATTTATACATACAAATATATTTATATATAATGTGTATGAGTGCATTGCCTGCATGTATGTACATGTGCAGGTATAGTGCAATGCCCATTGAGATCAGAAGAGGGTGTCCAATCCCTTGAAACTGTAGTTACAGATGGTTGTTAGCCACCATGTGGGTGCTGGAAAACAAACCTGGGTCCTCTGCAAGAGCAGCCACTGCTCTTAACTGAGCCATCTCTCCAACCCCTCAAAAAGATTCTTGTGCCCCACTCCCCATGTTCCAGCAGCATTACCTACAATAACTAAAAACATGAAAGCACCCAAATTCCATCAAAGGATTAATGGAGGTGCTAAATGTAAGACTTTGAGGCTGGGGTGTAGCTCAGTTGGTAGAGTGCTTGCCTAACATGTATGAAGTCCTGGGTTTGATCCCAGCACTGCACTGTGGTGCATACCTGTAATCTTGCACTTGGAAGGTAGAGGCAGGAGGATCAGGTCATCCTCCATTACAAAGCAATTTTGATACCTGCTTGGGCTACATAAGACCCTGTCTCAAGCAATACACGTGCATGGGCATATGTGTGTGCACATGCACAAACACACAAAGAGAAACTTTAAACTCCTTGGAAAATGCTATAAAGAACAGGTTCTATTGTGTGCGTGGTTCTTTCTTTCTTTCTTTTTTTTTTTTTAATCTATTTGACACAGGGTCTCCCTGTAGCCACAGCTGTCCTGGATTCATATGGAAACCAGGCTGACCTCAAACCCACAGAGATCTGCCTGCCTCTGCCTCTCAAGCGCTGGGACTAAAGGTGTGTGCCACCCTCTTATATTGATTCTTGAAGTCTCAGGAAGGTGACCTAAAGTCTGTAAGACATTGGCAAGGTCCAGGGCTCTACCCAGGGCATTACCTTCTTGTCTCCACTTAATACATTAGAAAGCTGAGACATGGGGTGGCACACGCAGAAGTCAATGAGGACCCAGGCTAGTATCGTGGGGTTGGCATTTTATAATTTCAGAAGCTTCATTCTCCAAACTCAAATGAGCATAAAAATCCCCTTGGGGAAAACATCACTCTTGGGACCACATCTCAATCAGTTCTTCTTCAGTCAGTCTGAAAGAGGACTAGGTACCCGTACCTGTACTGACTCAGTGGTGTGGTATATAGGTTGCCCATAGTCTGCACTTGAGGACCACCCTGGCCCACATTCTGTCATAATGTTCCGGGATTCTGGGCTAGGGATATAGCTCAGTTATTACATTGTTTCTCTAGCATGCATGAAACCCCGGGGTCCATTCCCAGCCCTATGTAAAGCTGGACATGGTCATGAACATCTGTAATCCCAGCACTCAGGAGGTGGAGACAAGATTATGATGTCAACTCTTAGCTATATAGTGATTTTGAGGCCAGCCTGAGTCACATGAACCTCTTTTTTTTTTTTTTTTTTTTTTTTTTTTTTCTTTTGTCTTTTTTGAGACAGGGTCTCCTGGTATCCCCAACTGTCCTGGAACTCACTATGTAGACCAGGCTGGCCTCGAACTCACAAAGATCCGCCTGCCTATGCCTCCCAAGTGCTGGGATTAAAGGCCTGCGCCACCACGCCCGGCGAGCCTCTATTTTTAAAATAATTTTTTTAAATCTGGAATTCCCATGCATTCAGGGCAACCTGGTAAGGTGACCAACCATCCCAGTTTGCTGAGTGCTGGGGGTTTCCCTCAGGACATGGCAATTTCAGTGCTGAAACCAGGAAAGTCCCAGACTGCTCAGAGTCCAGTGGCCACACTGTCACGTCACAATGTAGCTAGCAAGCCCCAGATCCCTCCTCTGTTCCAGAAATGGTTGTCTCTCAAGCTCTTTCTCTGCTTAGCTTTTTGGTTAGGCTGAGCAGGAGGCCCACCTTGGCACTCTCTTTTTCATTTTTGTTTTTTGACTTTTAAACTATTATGTGTATGGGGCTAGAGCAATAGCTCAGTGCTTAAGAGCACTGGTTGCTCTTGCAGAGGATCTGGGTTTGGTTCCCAGCATCTACATGGCAGCTAACAACTCTCTGTAACTCCAGTTCCAGGGAATCTGATGCCCTCTTCATGACACAGGTACACTTATACACATGCAGGTGATACACTCATTCACATAAAATAAATGAATAAAATATTTTGAAAATATTATGTGTGTATGTGTCTGTATGTGAATTTGTACACACACATGTGTACAGGTGTTCAAGGAGGCCAGAAGAGTGTTGGATCCCCTGGAGTTGGAGTCAGACAGGTGTTCACCTATGTGGGTGCTGGGAATTGAACTCTGAAAGAGCAGTAAGTGTTCTTAATGACTAAGCCATCTCTCCAGCCCCTATTTCTATTATTTTATTTATTTATTTTTATGTGTATTTTATCTTTATGTATATATGTGCATCATGGGTATGCAACACCCATAGAGACCAGAAAGGGGCATCGGATCCCCTGCAATTGGAGTTACAGATGGTGGTTGTTAGCCATCATGTGGATGCTGGGAATCAAACCTGGGTCCTCTACAAGAGCAGCCAGTGCTCTTAACCACTGAGCCATCTCCCCAGCCCCCTATTTCTATTTTTTTTTTTTTTTGGTCTTTTTGAGACAGGGTCTCCCTGTAGCCCCAGCTGTCCTGGAA
>NW_008340140.1:2683634-2702047 GCF_000622305.1 Nannospalax galili
CCCTGTAGCCCCAGCTGTCCTGGAACTCACTATGTAGACCAGGCTGGCCTTGAACTCACAGAGATCCACCTGCCTCTGCCTCCCAAGTGCTGGGACTAAAGGCATGTGCCACCACACCCAGCTTTTTTATTTCTATTATTTTTAATCATATGTATATATGTGTATGTGTGTGTGTGTGCACATGAGCGCAGGTGCCCTCAGTGGCCAGAGGCATCGGATCCCCTGGACCTGGAGCTATAGGCAGTTGTGGGCCACCTGATACGGGTGCTGGGAGCCAAACCCCAGTCCTCTGCAAGAGCAATACCTGCTCTTAATCATTGAGCTATCTCTCCAACTCCTGGGTAAACCTTTTAAAATTACATTTGGGGTGTGTGTGTGTGTGTGTGTACCATAGTCCATAATGTGTGTAGAGTCAGAGGAAAACTTGCAGGAGACAATTCTCTCTTCCATCATCTGGGAATTGAGGATGGAACTCAGGTCCTCAGGTTTGTGTGCAAGTGTCTTCACCCACTGAGCAATCCTGCCAGCCCAAAAGGGATAAACCTCTTAAGACATTAAACTAAGCAAATAAAGCTGCACCAGAATGTCTATATACTGTTGTTTTAGGTCTGTGAAATGTGTGGTGTAGACAAATCCACAGAAGCAGGAAGTGGATTGGAGTGGGGAGGAACTGGAGTGAGGACTCGTAAGACATGATGGAAACACCCTGAGTCAAACTGTGATGGCTCAAGTCCATGAGTTCCGCACTGTCCACCAGCAGTGCAGGTTATGGGAATTAGATCTCAATAAAGCTGCTGTAAAGAAGCAGTAAGGAGCTGGAAAGATGACTCAGCAATTAAGAGACTTTATTGTTCCTTCAGAGAACTTGAGTTCAGTTCCCAGCACCCACGTGGCAGCTCACAGCCATCTGTAACTCCAGTTCCAGGGGATCTGATGCCCTTTTCTGGCCTCTTTGGGCATTGCATGCATGGGTACGTTTACCCATAAAATAATCAAAAAAGTACACACACACACACACACACACACACACACACACACACACACGGTGTCGGATTCCCTGGACCTGGACTTATAGGTGGTTGTAAGCCACTGGAGAAGGGTGCTGGGAGCTGAATGCAGGTCCTCTTCAAGAGCAACAGCGCTCTTAACCACTGAGCCATCTCCCCTGCCTTGCTTTCCGCCTTACCTGTGAAGATCAGCAAATGGCTCCTCTCTCCACATAACTGTAAATGTGTTTGTCTCTGTCTCAAGGAAGATTAGGTGCAAGGCTAGAAACTGAGATCAGTTGGTAAAGCACTTGCTGTGCAAGCATGAGGATCTGAGTTTGATCCCCAAAATCCCCATAAAAAGCTGGGCTTGATGGTGCCCACCTGTAATCCCAGTACTAGGAAGACGGAAGACAGGAGAGAGACAGAAGGATCCTTGGAACTTACTGGCCAGCCACTCTAGCTGAATCTGTGAGCTCTAGCTTCAGTGAGAGACCCTGTCTCAAAAACCAACGTTAAAGGGCCATGAGATGGTTCAGCGGGTAAAAACACTTGCTGCTAAGCCTGACCATCTGCGTTCAATCCCTGGAACCCACATGGTAGAATGAGGATCAACTCCCAAGAACTGACCTCTGTGTTCCTTCTCAGACTTGTCCGGGTATAATCATGGTGGCTTAGAGTCCTGGACAATTCCTGGAATTGCAAGGACAAGCCAAAGTCAACCCTCCCCACAGTCCCATTTCTTTAAAAGTCATCTGTTTTCTATGTAACCGTTTTGGCACATTAGATGGGAAAGCCACCTTGCTATTGGCGGTATGATCTCAAGTCACCTCTAACCTTACTCAAAAGGTGCTGTATTTGAGCCTCCCTGTCCAGTACACCACTCAGTTGAATGATGGTGAATAGAAAAAAAAAAATTCCACATCCACTTCCTAAATAATTTGCACCTACTGTTTAGTATTCCATGATTTTCAAAACAGAATAACACATTTCTTTTTAGTTGCTATAGTTGCTATCCACCTCATGTCTCGGCGCTGTGCGGTGTCCAGGGTGAAATATATTCCAATGTGCTGTGCGTTCAGTTCTTGGTGCTGAGCCCTAGGTGAACCGCTTCTGCCCCACCTCAGGAATCCTCCCATCACGAAATTTGGGACAACTGAAGTTAAGAGGCAATCCCTAGAATCCAGAGAGAGGAGTGCGGGTAAACACTGGCTTACAGGGCCCTGCTTTCCCTTCTATTCTAATCCCATAATTTCTCTTTACAGGAAGCACAGCAGTTTATAAAGCGCCTCATTAAATACTAATCTATTCCTGACTCCGTCGGATGTTCTCTGGGTTGCCTGGCCTAGCCTGGTGTACTTCTGTAGCAGCTTTTCCTCCTTCATTTCGGGGGGGGGGTATGCATGTGTACATACATGTCTGTGTAACTGAACATAGGTGTGTCTGGAGACCAGAGGTCTATGTCAGGCATCGTCCTCTATCTCTCTCCACCTTATTTTTTGAGACAAGGTCTCTCACTGAACCTGGAGCTCAGTTGGCACTAGAGTAGCTGGCCAGTGAGCCCCAGTTAGCCTCCTGCCTTTGTCTCCACAGTTTTGGGGTTATAGGTGCACACTACCCAGCCCAGCTTTCTACGTAGGTACTGAGGATTTAAATTCAGGTCCTCCTGCTTTAAGCCACTGAGCCATTTTTCCAGCTCCTTCCCCTCCCTGCCTCCTACACCAGCCTCTCTCTAAATCCCTTTCCCATCATCCTTTCTGTTCAGAAGGTGGGGGGGGCTATCCTCTCACTCATCACCCCTTCCCTCTTGAGGGCTCTACAGCACAGAGCAGCCTGGAGTCACACCACAGCCCTAAGAACAGGAAACCAGGATCAGGCCCCATGATCACCCCCCTCCCCATGGGCTGTGTGTGTGGAAACACGCCTGGTGTTTAAGACTTTCAATGTAAACAGTTCTTTGCAAAGCAGCCTTTAAATTGGCCCTCTGGGAGAGGTTTAGCAACTGTACATTTTTTAGCTTGGAGTATGGTCTTTTTTTTTTTTTTGCTTCTTCTAGTGAACATTTGAAATGCCCCACCCCCACCCCTCATTGTGCTTCTTTGCACTGTAATTAGCACAATTTAAACAATGTGGCCATAACTAAACCCGATTATCTATCTGAGTTTAATCTAGTGAGAACAAAGGAATCTGTTCAATTTGCTCTGAAATCCCATTGAATATATAAGCACAAATGAACAAAGTCAACACGCCAGCCAACTGTAATGTAATGGTACGATTTTCAAAATGCAACCCACCAGAGAAAGGCAAATGTCTAAAAATATAAAGGCCAACCATGAACTTGTGACAGCTCTTTCTCACTAAAAAGTCATCCAACTGGGGGAGGAAGCTGGTGATGGGGGCTCAGCCTGGAATCCTAACACTCAGGAGGCCGCCTTGGAGAAAGCCTGGAGGAAAAACAAAGTCGGGTGGGGTTGGAGAGATGGCTTAAGGCTTAAGAGTGCTTACTGCTCTTTCAGAGGACCAGATTTCAGTTCCCAGCACCTGTGTTTGTGGCTGACAACCACCTGTAACTCCAGCAGCGTTGACGCCTTCTACTGGATTCCCCCAGCCACCTGCACTCATGTGCATATACCCACACACAGACACACAGATCCACACATAATTTTAAAGTAAGAAAAATACATTTTTAGGGGCTGGAGAGATGGTTCAGTGGTTAAGAAAACTTGTTGCTCTTGTAGAGGACCTCAGTTCAGTTCCAGGCACCCACATCAGGTGGCTCACAACCACCTCCAACTCTAGTTTGAAAGGCTCCAACTCCATCTTCTGGCCTTCACACAGAACAACTGCACACCTGTGGTACACTTACAGATAGGCCAGCAAAACACTCATACATGTAATAAATAAATAAATAAATACATACATACATACATACATAAACAGGGGCTGGAGCAATGTCTCAGTGGTTGACAGCATTGACTGCTCTTACAGAGAACTCTGGTTTGGTTCCCAAAACTCACATGGCGACTAACAACTATCCACAACTCCAGTTCCAGAGGATCCAATGCCCTCTTCTGGTCTCCACGAGCATTTGGGCAATACGGGTATACATACATCCATACAAGCAAAACACTCATACACATAAAAGTAAAGAATCAAAATAAATTTTTAAGTTAAAAATAGACCTTTAAAAAGGAAAGTGGGAGGACTCAGTGAGTAGACGGATCTATTGCCAAGCCTGATGGCCTGAGTTTAGTTCCCTAAACCCATGTGGTAGAAGGGGAGTCTGGACTCCCTAACATCGTCCTCTGACTTCTCCATGTGCTGCTGTGGCATCCATGTGTACACACACACACACACACACACGCATACACACACTAAAAAAATTAGGGGGGTGCTAGAGAGATAGCTAAGTGGTTAAGAGCACTTGCTGTTCTTGCAGAGGACCCCAAGTTCGATTCCCAGCATCCACAGGCAGCTAACAATCATCCATAACTCCAGTTCCAGGGGATCCGACGTCCTTTTCTGACCTTGGTGGGCATTACACGACATGGGTGCATTTACACACATGCAGGCAATACACTCATACACAAATTTAAAAAATAAAAATTAGGAGGATGCTCTGGGGCCATGTTGATGAGGGTTGTTTAGCTTGGTGCATCCCAGTTGTTTGTGTATGTCCAGCCTCTGCAAGTCATGCCTCCAAACCAAATTCTTTAATCAAGAGACAAATATAAAGTAATGCTTAAGAAAAACCCAGCCTGCCTTTCCGAATGCCAAACTTCTGATAGTAGATAACTTCAGTCTAGGTCTTCCAGGGATCTCCAACAAGGTCGGAAACATCAATCTGTTAAAAGCGCTTTGACCTTTTATGTCATTTTGCTTTGATGAAGTCAAGTGTGTATCCTTTTAAATACACATTGTGATTGTTGTAAAAAAAATCACCTTACCAAGTTTTAGGTTTGTTTATTATTGTATTTTTGCTGTAAGTATGTCCAATCCTTCGTTACAAGCTTTGCTTTCTGTTTAACACTATTAATTATACCTGTGTTCTGCCGCTGTAGGCTGCCCCTATCGGCAGAGATTCAAGAGATGTTTGAAAGAGCAAGCAAATTTATCAAAGGAGGAAAAAAAAAATGAAGAAAATAAAAACAGCAGAACAGCAGTACAGCTTATTGGAGATATAAACTGTTCTTCTGAAAAGATAAATGATTTGGTAATGAATAGATCCTTTAGGCCATAAAAAATCCATTTATTTTCTTTTGACTTTGAATAGAGGGGATTTGCATTTTTCCTGCACAGTTACTCTTAAATTAGAATGCAGAGCGTGAGGCTGGCATACAATCAAACTAAATAATAACAGGCGAACACTGTATTCTTCATAAAAACAAGATTCACAGTTTGGTAGCATAATAGTAGGAAAAAAGTGAACACAGCACCGACATCTACTGCTGGAGAAGAAAATACCACAGACTAGAGGAGGGCTGCCTTAGAACTGGTAATAGAGGCTGGGTGCTCATGCTTAGTGGATTCTTCAGGAAACTGGGTGATGTGTTTATCTAATAGAGAATCTGCCATCTCTAAAATGTCTGCTTTTCTGATAGCAAACTCTGTTTTGATGTTTAATTATATATAGAAAAGGGCAAGTGTTTTTAAATAAAAGTAATAGAATCAAGTTGGATTTTGTTTTTTTCACTCCAAAATAAAAATGTGTTGCAAGTACTAGTGTTTCTGGAGCTCCACAATCAGTCTCTTCCTGGCTTTCTTCCCCTCCCCCGCCCCACGTGCTCAGCAAGTATTTCTATGTCCCTGACTGCCACCAACTTATAGCGCTCTCTCTCTCTCTCTCTCTCTCTCTCTCTCTCTCTCTCTCTCTCCCTCTCCCCCTCCGTCCCTCCAGCTGATTTCCTGACCACAAAATACGAAGTACAGGCTATTCAGTCTTAAAAATTGGGAAGACAGAGAGCAAGATTTCCTTGAATGAAAAGAATAACCTCAGATAAGATTAACAATGCAAATACTTCCAACTTAAAAAAAAAAAAAAAAAAAGGGTGTGGCAAAGTCTAACCTACTAGGGGCGCGGGGTGGGAGGGGGCATGACAGGACACCCAGGTGTGCCCTCGCCCCACAGGTGGGGTGCAGCAGAGCAAGGGGGAGGGGCGGTTTATCTGTAGCACAGCCCTGGAGATTGGGGTTTGGGCTTGGTGTGGCTAGAAGAGCAGATGTTTATTTCTAGAAGAATAGACATTTATTTTGTCAAGGAAAGCCAGAAATTGGAGTCTTTCTGTAAGAGCTTGCTGTGGAACTGCTGGCCACTCTTTTCAGAGTGTTTAAACACTTCGCCTAAGCCAATTAAAACACAGCCGGAGGTACAGTCAGCCCTTCCCAGCCCTTGCTGTCTCTGTTCTGGGAGACCTTCTGTTTAAAGCATGTACTTGCACCGCTGCTTACCTATCAGTTGTCCCTGAACAATTCTGCCTGATTAGACACATTGGCTGATAAAGCTATAGTTTCCTTTTTAACTTTGCTGCATGTCATTTCTTCATTTTATACATGTCATTTCTTCATTTTTTAATGTGTATGTATGTGTGTCTCATGTAGGCCATAGTGACCTCAAACTTGCTATAAAGAGGGGATAGCCTTGAACTCCTGATCCTTCTGCCTATATCTCCCAAGTGCTTAGGATTACAAGTGTGTACCTACAGCTCCACCCTGGGAAATTTCATATATATAGATATATATTATATATAATGTATATATATAGTGTGTATATATATATGTATACACACACACGCATATATATATTTGAGAAACAAATGAGTTGGAGGCCAGCCTGAACTACATATCAAGTTCCAGTCCAGCCAGAGCTACATAGTGAGACCCTGTCTCAAAAAGAAAATCTTTTGGGGGCTGGAGAGATGGCCTAGCAGTTAAGAACACTGACTGCTCTTGCAGAGAAGCTGGGTTAGATTCCCAGCAACCACATTGCAGCTAACAACTGTCCATAATTTCAGTTCCAGGGGATTCAAGGCCCTCTTGTGACCAAGGTGGGCATTGTAGGACATGGGTGTACTTACACACATGCAGGCATAGCGCTCATACACATAAAATGAAAATAATAAAAAATATATATTTTGGTCTTTTTTTTTTTTTTTTGAGGCAGGGTCTCCCGGTAGCACCAGCTGGCCTGAAACTCACTAAGTAGACCAGGCTGGCCTTGAACTCACAGAAATCCACCTGCCTCTGCCTCCCGAATGCTGGGACTAAAGGCATGCACCACCACACCCTGCTTAAATAAATATTTTTTTAAAAACAATAAAACCTCTATGCTGAAGAATTGGGACTGTATGAGGCAGGGAAACAACTTCAGTGAGACTGAGAAAAAGCCAATATGTTAAAAAGAAAGTCAGATTCATAACTTTCACAATTATGCTACGGGGTTGACTCCACATTAAGTAACAGTCCTTGTTGAGATTTCTTGAGGTTGGAACGCCTCACCATAAACAGCCACGACACTTAGCCTCACCATAAACAGCCATGACACTTAGGTGCCTTCTGCCCTCGAATGGCTTTAGGCTGTGTGGAAACAGGAGCCAACCACACTGCTAGTCACACTGCAGTCACACAATGCATCTTTGTAATTTTTTTCCTGCCTTGAGCTATTCACTGGATTTCCTGCCCTGGGCCCTCCATCTCTTGAAGCCACATCTGCATACAACTACAAGAAGGCTACCAAGGTGGTTCAGTGGGTAAAGTCACTTGCTGCCAAGCCTGACAACCTGAATTCCATCCCCTTCCTGGAAATACATCACGGAAAGAGAACTGAAAGTTGTCCTCTGACTGCGACATTTGTGCTGTCGTGCACCAGCCCCTCCCCCCACATATACACATGCAAATAAATACATACAATAACTTTTAAATTTTAATTTATTTCTTATTTTATGTGTATGTGACTTTATGTGCACCATCTGCATGCAGGAGTCCTTTTTAAGCAAAAAGAGGCTAGGTGATACACACTTTTCATCTCAGCCCTTGGGAGGCAGAGGCAGGCAGATCTCTGTGAGATTGAGATCAAGGCCAGCCTACTCTACATGGTGAGGTCTAAGCTAGTTGTGGCTACAAGAAGATTCTCAAAAAGTCCCCACCCCACCAAGAAAAAGCAAACAGAAAAATGTTTGAACTGGTTTGCCTGCCCTCCAAGAAACAAGTCCTTCACAGGAAGGTGCCTTCTAATGCCAATGAGTTTCCGGTGGACACCAGCCTGGTGTAGGTTACCAGACAATGGGCCATGATGTTAATGAGTCACAGAACACACTACAAGAAAGATCACCATAGCCAAGCCCACATAGGAAATGATGGGTGTGAGAAAATCAGGCTGTTTTCTTCCCTGCCCTCATCTTGAATGTGGAAGCAGACGCTGTAGATATTAGAGGGCGGTAGGTTGTACTTCCTGAGACAATTGAGGAGTTCAGCCCTCCACAGAGAATAAAGTTTACCAAAAGGGTTATATGCACACATGTGAGTCATCCTGCTTTAAAAAAAAAACAAAAAACTTTTATTATCATGTATCTGTATGTAATTCTCTCTCTCTCTCTCTCTCTCTCTCTCTCTCTCTCTCTCTCCTTTTTTAAGACATAGTCTCACTCTGTAGCCCAGGCTGGCTTCAAAGTCACAACGTAGCTTGAACTCGAGGCAATCCTTCTCCTTCAGCCTCCTGGTGTTGGGATTCCAGGAATGAAGACCACAACAGCGTATTTAATATTATCCTTCCTGCTAGTCCACAGCTGTTCTTTCTTTTGTTTTCCTGCCATCTCCCAGCCAGGAATATGTAAAGATTGCTACATTACAGAGACTGCAAGGGAAGGAAGAAGGAGGAGGGGCTTGCAGGGGCTTGCAGGGGCATGAATTGTCTTTTTAAAGTGAACCAGAAGTTTACATTGAGTGGGGTCTATTTCTAGATCAAATTCATCTACCTGATGGATCCCGGGACTGATGATTAGGGGTGGGAAAATATTTGACACGTTAAGTCCTGCCTCAGTTCAAACTGATAAACTGCCAACCCTCAGGTGTCTCCAACAGCATTCATTTCTAACAGCTCTGGAGGCCTCAAGTGCAGTGTAGGGTACAGAATGGAAAGGTCTTTGAGGGCTCTCTTTCAGATTGTAGCCAGTTGACCTCTTGTATTGCTACAGGCTAGAAAGAAAATAAGTTAGGGGCTGGGAAGGCAGCTCAGTTTATAAAGTACTTGAGTTCATCCCAGAACCCACATAAAATAAAAATTGGATTAAAAAAAATGTAAGGAGACAATTTAACTCTCTCTGCTCCTCCTCCTCCCCCTCTTCTTCCTTCCCCTTCTCCTCCTCTTTCTTGAGATAGGGTCTCATGTAGCCCAGACTGGCCTCAAACCCACTATGTAGCCAAGGATGGCCTTGAACTCTTGGTGTTCCTGCATCTACGCCCCAAATGATGGGATTACAGGCAGAGGTCATTACAGTTTCTTACAAGAGCACCTTAAGCCAGGCGTGGTGGGCACGCCTTTAATCCCAGAGGCAGAGGCAAGCCGATCTCTGTGAGTTAGAGGCCAGTCTGGTCTTCATAGCAAATCAGCCCAGCTGTGGCTACAAGAAGACCCTGTCCCAAAAAGATTCAAAAAAAAAAAAAAAAAAAAAGCATATTAAAACCATTCAGGAGGACCCCACCCTTATGATCTATGACCTCCCAAATGCCCCACCCCCAAATACCATCACACTGGAGATTAGATTCAACATAGGAAATTTGGGTCCAAAGTCCATAACAAATAACAATGATACAAATCTCACTATTCTTATTGTGACAGTTCATCTCAGTTGTCTACTTGATTGAACTAAATCAGCCCAGCACAGGCTGGACATGGTGGCACATGCTGTAATCGTAATACTCTGAAGGCAGAGGTAGGAGGGTCACAAGTTTGAGGCCTGTCTGATCCACACAGCAAGAATGTATCTCAAAAAGCTAACAACAGGAAGATAGCTCAGCAAGTGAGAGTGTTTGCTGAGCAACCATGAGGGCCTGAGTTCAAATCCCCAGCACTCACCCATATGAAAAGCCAGGCATGGCCTCCATACCTGTAACCCCAGCATTGTAGGAGACAGACACAGTGGGGACCACCAGCCTAGCTCCAAGTTCAGTGGAAGACCTTGCCTTAAGGAACCAGGTATATAGAACTCCAGTTCCAGGAGGATTGGAAACCTCTGGTTTCTTCGGGGACTGGCACTCATGTGCACATAGCCACAAACAATTAAAAGTTATAAATAACAGTTTTGAAAGAATTAATTAAAATTGAAAATAATAAACCTTTAAAAATAATTACGGGGCTGGAGAGATGGCTCAGCAGTTGAGAGCACTTGCTGCTCTTGCAGAGGACCCTAGTCCAGTTCCTAGCACCCATATGGTGACTCACAACTATCTGTGCCAGGGGAGCCAATGCCCTCTTCTGGCCTCTGTAGGCACCAGGCCCAGGCATGCATGTGTTACACATACAGACATGTAGGCAGACACTGACAAACACAAAAAAAAATAAGGGAGAGAACAATAGCATGGGGCCCCCATTGTCCTCCTCTGGCCTCCATGTGCATGCATGGGCGAGTGTACCTGCACATACACACATGCATATACCCACCACACACACCACATACACACACACCACAAAGGGAGAGAAAGTCCCAGGTCATTAGTAAAGTACTCAGTGTGTGTCTGTATGTTTGTTTCCCCGACACAATGGGATCCTGAGGGCTCTGACCTCATCCATGAATTAACATCTTGATAAACTCATACTACGGTGGTATTTTGTGGGGCCCAGTTGGAGGAAAGCAGTAGCTGGGGCTGTGACTTGTCCTGGCCCCTTCCTCTATTCCCTGCCTTTACTTCCTGTCCACCAGAGAAGATGAAAGCTAGGCAAGGTGGCACACACCTTTAGTCCAAGCACTTGGGATACACAGCAGGCAGATCTCTGTGAGTTCAAGGTCAGCCTGGTAGACATAGCCAGTTCCAATCCAGCCAGGGCTACATAGTGAGAGCCTATTGAGAATGGGGGTGGGGGGGAGGGAGAAAATGAATAAATGAGATTTTTTTTTTTTTTTGGTCTTTTTGAGACAGGGTCTCCCTGTAGCCCCAGCTGGCCTGGAACTCATTATGTAGACCAGGCTGGCCTCGAACTCACAGAGATCCGCCTGCCTCTGCCTCCCGAGTGTTGGATTAAAGGTGTGCGCCACCACGCCTGGCATAAATGAGAATTTTTTAAAACAAGAAAAAACAGGGCTGGAGAGATGGCTCAGCAGTTAAGAGCACTGGCTACTTTTGCATAAGATCCAGGTTCAATTCCTAGAATCCACATGGCAGCTAACAACCACCCCTAACTCCGACAACCTCTTCTGTCCTCTGTGGGCACTGCACAACACCAGTGTACTCACATACATGCAGGCGATACACTCACACACAAAATATCAAAATAAAAATAAAGAAGCAGCCGGGTATAGTGGCCTACACCTTTAATTCCAGCACTCTGGAGGCAGAGGCAGGTGGATCTCTATGTGCTCAGGGCCAGCCTGGTCTACACAGTGAGTTCAGAAAGAAAAAGGAGGAGAAAATATATAACAGTCTAGAGGATATGTTGTGGTGAGACCTAAGCTAGGCACAAAAAGCAAATTCTCTATGACCTCATCACATATGGAATTAAGAATATTAATCTCGGGCTGGAGAGATGGCTCAGCGGTTAAGAACACTGACTGTTCCTGCAGAAGACCGGGGTTCGAATCCCAGCTCCCACAGGGCAGCTAACGACTGTCTGTAACTCCAGTTCCAGGGGATCCGACAGCCTCTTCTGTCCTTCGTGGGCATTGCATGACACGGGTGCACTTACCTACATGCAGGCAATACACGCATACATATAAAATAAAAATAATAAATATTTTTTAAAAAATATTAATCTCAGTGACTCTCTGGAGAAGATGCCCGTGCTTGGGTGTGTCTTATTCTTTCCCTGAATGCTTCTCTCTCCAATAATCCTCATGCTTAAAACTGTGTTAAAATCTCTTCTTAATACACTCCAACTCTGCTTGACAAAAACATGCTGATCTCATACGTATTTTGATTTTTCACAGAGCATGGGAGCCAGGCCAGGGCCTCACCCATCCTAGGCAGTCTCAGGCTGAGCTTTCACCCCCAGCCCAAAGAGTTTACTTCAAAATTGTGTTTCAACAGTTCTCCATGACAGGAATCATGAATGTCCCTGATTGCCTTCAAAGAATTGCCTGATAACTTAGATGGGTAAAGCAGACATTGTTTTGGGCCTTGGAGAGGCACCAACTCATATCATACTCCTGGGATGATTAAGGCCAGATGCAGGCCAATGCCGCTGGACAACGAGAACAACCGCCACAAAACTGAAGTCCTGTCAATACACGTCACTCAGAAGAAGATGGAGAGTGGGCTCAGTAGTTAAGAGCACTGGCTGCTCCTGCAGAGGACCTGGGTTCAGTTCCCAGCACCCACATAGCTAACAACCATCCTTAACTCCAGTTCCAGAGAATCTGACACCCTCTTCTGACCTTCACGGGCATTGCACGACACGGGTGTACTTATCACACGCAAGCAACACATCATATGCATGAAAAACAAAAATAAATAAAAAAAAAAAACCGTGATCTTGAGTTTGAATTGTTCAGCTGGCTCAATTTCTCTCTGAATTACGACTGGAAAGGAGGGGAGGTATGTAAGGATTACTTCATTCACTCAATGAGTATTTTCCTTAATTAAAAAAGTGGGGGGAGTTTGGAGAGATGGCTCAGAGGTTAAGAGCACTGACTGCTCTTGCAGAGGACCTGGGTTTGACTCCCAGCACCCACATGGCAGCTACGAACCGTCCTTAACTCCAGTTCCAGGGGATCTGACACCTTCTTCTGACCTCCGGGGCATTGCACAATACGGATGCACTCACACACATGCAGGCAACACACTCATACACATAAAATAAAAATAATAAACAAAAAATATTTTTAAAAAGTGTGTGTGTGTGTGTGTGTAAGTGGGTACGTGGGTATGAACACATGCATGTTGTAGCACACATGTGGTGGCCAGAGGACAATTTTATGGAACCAGTTCTCCTCTTCCACCTTTATATGGGTCCCAGGGACTCAGGGTTGTGAGTCACTTTGGCCTTCTAAGCCATCTTGCCAACTTTCAACATAAAGCTTTAAATCCCTATATTAGTTTTTATTTGTTGACACAGGGTCTCCCTACAGGCACATGAGGCCTGGAACTCACTATGTAGACCAGGCTGGCCTTGCTCTCACAGAGAAGCCCCTGACTCTGCCTCCTGAGTGCTGGGACTAAAGACATTAAAGACGTTCTCCACCATACCCAGCCTGTTTTAAATTATTATTATGTCTCAAGCACTGCTCTAATTTGATTTTCTTTTATGGCACTAGGGATTGAACTCAGGGCCTTGCACATGCTGGGCAAACACTCTCCCAATAAACTATATTCCCTGTCCCTGTTTTAACTCTTTTTTAATTTCCTCTGATCTCTGATTAAAGGTGCATGCTACCACCGCGCCTGGCCTAAATAAATGTATTTTTAAATTAGAATAATAGACATTGTATGAGGTAACAAGTACGGTCTAGCTATATCCATAAACCATCTATGACATTTTATAGATTACATTTACTATGAGAGTCAAATATTCCCAACAAACCCCATCATCTTCCATATTAAAGCGACACTGACCACGGGTCTGTCTTTATTCCTTTCTATGGACAAACAGATGCTGAGTCACGAGACCGTGCACAGCCATGGTGAAGCACATCTTTCCTGCTTCTAAAGAGAATCTGAAGCGAACAGAAAGTAAAATATAAAGTATTTCCCTTCTCAGACTGTGGATGTAGCTCGGTTGGTAAACTGCTTACCTAGTAAGCTTGAAGCCCTGGGTTCCACCCCCAAGATCATAGGCCTACCATCTTAGCACTCAGGAGACAGAGGAAGCAGAAACAAACTACACAGTGAGTTCTAGGATAGCTGTGCTACAGGAGACCCTGTTTCAAAAAAAGTAAAATACAAAACCATCACATTGCAATATGACACGGCGGATCCTCTACACAGATTATTGCAGTTGCCATGGAAACTCAGATGCCCTCTGGAAACAAATGCTTTGCCTCCTGAGGTGAACAAGTTCATCTGAGACAGAAGACAAAATGCCAAAGGGCAGAAAGAGCAGCAGGTAGCAGCAGACAGCCAGCTCTCTAATGGCAAGTCATGAGGTACGCAGTGTCTACAGGATTGTCTCTGAACAGCAGATCTGAAGCTTAGCATCGAACTCCGGCAGTCGAAATGGCTCAGCAGGTAAAAGCATCTCATGCTTTTGCAAGCCTGACAGCCAACCTGAGCTTACTCCTTGAATCCGTTTATAGGTATAAGAGAATAAAGTCCAGCTGGGCGTGGTGGTGCACGCCTTTAATCTCAGTACTCGGGAGGCAGAGGCAGGCGGATCTCTGTGAATTCAAGACCAGCCTGGTCTACATAGTGAGTTCCAGGACAGCTGGGGCCCCGGGGAGACCCTGTCTTAAAAAAAAAAAAAAAAAAAAAAAAAATCCGGAGGGCTGTCCTCCGAGGTCCACATTCATGCTGTGACCTACGTGTTCACACTCATCACATATATTCTTAATAATAGCAAACAAAAACTTTATAATAAAACGCTAACTGAGGGCCAGTGAGATGGCTCAGCAGGGAAGGGTGCTTGTCCATAAGCCTGATGACCTAAGGCCAATGCACATGACCCACAATGTGGAAGGAGAGCGGATTCCCAAAAGTTGTCCTCTGACTTACGCACACACACAGACACATACACACACACAAACACACACACAAATGAATAAAAATGTAATAAAAAACAGGAGCCTGAGGAGATGGCTAAGCAGTTAAGAGTCTTTGCTGCTCTCGCAGAGGACTCGAGTTCTGTTCCCAGCACCCACCTCAGACAGACAATTCACGACTGCCTGTAAATCCAGTTCCACAGCATCTGACATTCTCTTCTGACCTCTGTGGATACATATACATTCACAGAGACACACACGTACAAACATAAATAAAAATAAAACAAATTTTAGGGACCAGGCATAGTGATCCGTGCCTTTAATCCCAGCACTTGGGAGGCAGAGACAGGTGGATCTCTGTGAGATCAAGGCAGACTGGTGGCTACAGGGAGACTCTGTCTCAAAAAGAAATAAAAACAATAATTTTAAAGTTCTTTTCTTTTTAATTTAAAATTTTTTTGTTATGTTTTATTTAGTTTTATTTTATGAGCATTTCACCTGCACATACCCAAGTCCAGCACATGTGTACAGTGCCCACGGAAGTCAGAAAAGAGCTTCTGATTTCCTGGAAGTGGAGTTATGGAACCACCATGTGGGTGCTGGGACCTAAACCAGGGTCCTCTGTAAGAGCAGCCAGTGCTCTTAACCACTGAGCCAACTCCCAGCCAAATATAATAATTTTTAAAAAGAACACCAAACTGTTCACTTTCATCTGACTCTATTCCAGAAAAATACACTACAAAATAAGGAATTTGATCTTTTCTAGTCATTGAAATCTTTTCCCTCCTTTCAAAACCATTTAAACACCTCTTGACTGTGGAATTCCTTCTACTGACTTAATAAAAGACCTCCCCCAGAGAAAGGAAGTCATCTTTGATCTCACTTGACATAGAAAAGATCTAATGGAACAATAAAATCTAGGAGGAGGGGGAAGGGGCAGGTTCTCTGGGCCACATCAAATATACAAAAGAGAAAATAATTTGTTTAAACACTGAAAACACAAAACAGCTTGAAATGTAATCACTTCTGCTGAATAAGCAAAGTCACGTGACAAGTTCACAGGAGTTTTACAATTTTTTTTATTGTATGTGTATGAGTGTTTTGCTTGCATTTATATGCGTAAGTATGGGTACTTGTATTATACAGTGCCTGCAGAGGCCAGAAGAAGGAGTCACATCCCCTGGAACTGGGTGATGGATGGTTGTTGGCTGCCATGTGTACACTGGGAATCAAATCCAGGTCCTCTGTAAGAGCAGCCAGTGCTCTTAACTGCTAAGCCATCTGTCCAATCTCTTGACAGGAGCTGCCAAGACAAAGCCTAATGGTATGAAAATGCCTCCCTTAACCATTGAGACCCTCTGTGAGGCAGGGGTACAACCTACATCCTTGTTCCAAATCGAAACAGTCCATAAACCAGGAGTGTCCTGGGCAAACCTACAAGGAAACACCCGACTCTGGCTTGAGCTATTCCCACTATGCATGCATGTACTTATATTTTGAGACAGAGTCTCATGCAGTCCCCAAACTCACTATGTAGCCAAGAACGACCTTGGATTTCTGCCTCCACCTCCCCAGGGACAGGATTATGGGCATGCACTCCACCTTTTGTAGTACTGGGGATTTGAACTCACGGCTTCCTACATGCTAGGGAAGTACTCTGCCAACCAAGCTACTTCCCTGGGTCCCTGCTATTTTGTTTTTGAGTCAGCGTTTTGCTAAGTAGCCCAGGCTGGCCCTGAAACTGCTTCCCAAGTTCTAGGATTACAGGCAAGAGCCACCACAAAGGGCTCTGTAGACATTAAGAACCTCAAACCAGGGGCTGGAGAGATGGCTCAGCAGTTAAGAACATTGGTTGTTCTTGCAGAAGACCCGGGTTTGAATTCCAGCACCCACATGACAGCTAACAACTGTCCATAACTCCAGTCCCAGGCTATCTCAGCCTCTTCTGACCTCCCCAGGCATTGCATGACGCGGGTGCACTTACCTACATACAGGCAATACATGCATACACATAAAATAAAAACAATAAATAAATTTTTTTTTAATAATAATAAAAAAAAAACTCAAACCAGTCTGTTCTACAAAGTCACTTAACTTAAAAATTATGCAAACTGGGGCTGGAAAGACTCTTGCAGAAGACCCAGGTTTGGTTCCCAGGACCCATCTGGTGGCTAACAACCATCGGTTTAACTCCAGTTCCAGAGGAGCCAACATCATCTTCTGGCCTCTGTGGGCATCACACCCTCATGGTGGTGCTCTTAGAGGCCAAACACTGCAGGCCAAACACTCCTACAAACACAAATACATGCCGGGTGTGGTTTTGAATGCCTTTAATCCCTGCATTTGGGAGGCAGAGGCAGGTGGATCTCTGGAAGTTCAAGGTCAGCCTGATCTACTTAGCAAGTTCCAGGCCAGCTGGGCATACAGGGAGACCCTGTCACAAAAAAAATAAATAAATAAAATAAAATAAATATATATATATACATATATATAATATTTGAGCATTTCCTTGTAGCAACAGAAGTGTATGAGTATACTGCCTACTCTTGCAGAACACTGGGGTTTGAATATCAGCACTCACATGGCGGTTAACAACCATCTGTAACTCCATTTCCAGGGGGTCCGATACCCTCTTCTGACCTCTGAGGGCATTGCCCAACATGGGTGCAGGCATAATAACGCTCATACACACAAAATAAAAATTAAGTTAAAAATTTTACCAATAAAAGATGATAAGGCTTCCTTTGGCACAGCCTTACCTACAGTTCCAGGAGGGAAGTGTGGGTGTGACAGGGTCTCAGGTAACCGAGTTGTCTTCAAACTCTTGTGTGGCTGAGGACGACTTTAAAATCCTGCTCCTCCTGTACCGCCTCCCAAGGGCTGGGGTTCCAGGAGTGGCCTGCCTCTCTCTGCACACTTTCGAGGGTGGTAGACTGTGCGAAACGACTTTTCAAACGCTCTGGTCCCTAAGCCTTTCAGAAAAGCTTTGCTGGAGAACCGCAAGTCTTTCTTGCAAAAGGAAAATCACATCTAGAAAGCGCTCCTAAGAATGAGAAAGAGACAAATTATTTGACTTGAGCGAGAAGTCCGTCTTAAGGGTGAGGGAGGAAAGCAAAGGCTCGAGTTCCTGAAGAACTTCTTCCCATTCACCCACCGCCTGCAGGAGAGAGGAAGTTTACTTGGGGATCAAAATAAAGACGTGAGGCTGCCTTCCAGAAAATCACGTGGTCCCCCCATGTCCCTACACACACCCCCGTCCGTTACTGCATGCTCACAGCAGCTGCGGCTGCGCGCTGCAATGTGCCCGCCCTGCAAACTTGGGGGAAATCCGTGGGTTGGGGATGAAAACGCCTGAGAACCCCTCGACCCAAGCAAGCCGTTTGCATGGGGCCCCATTTCTTCCTGCGGCGCCCACATCCTTAGACCGTTCCGTCCTCCCCCGCATCCCGTCCCCTGCTCTTTGGATCCTCCTGCCCTGCCAGCACAGCCCACTGAGGGATCTTGAGGTGTTTCTTTGTATTTTTAATTATTCAGACCATACCTGGATACATTATTGTTTAATTAAAAAGGTACTTGTGTTAGGGGC
>NW_008340140.1:2702117-2711085 GCF_000622305.1 Nannospalax galili
AAGGCTTGTTCAGTTTGGTAAGCATCCAAAGCCATAGAGATACAGCGTTTACACAGAGCCATATGTAGGAGAAAGGGAGTTCGCTCCTTAAAATCAGAAAGTTGTGATGTAAACATCAACCAGCACTTTTATCAGAGAAAAGCAATCACTGATTCTTTGAGAAGTTTGATGAAATTAAGGAAAATACTAGCAAAAATAAGGGAGAAAAAAGTAACATGAGGGAGGCGGAGACAGGAAGGTGGCTGTGTGTCCTGGGCTAACCTGGGCAACAAAGTGAGCTCCTATTTAAACAGAACACCAAAAAATTGAGCCAGGCATGGTCCTGCACATTTTTAGTCCCAGCTCAACTCCTTCTGGCTTCCTCAGGCATGCACACATGTGGTGCATATACATAACATGCAGGCAAAACACCCAAACACATAAAATAATTTTTTAAACTTTTTTTTAATGTGTATGTGCACATTGCCTACATGTAGGTAAGTGCACCTGTGTCGTACAATGCCCACGGAGGACAGAAGAAGCTGTCGGATCCCCTGGGACTGGAGTTACCGAGAGTTCTTAGCGGCCATGTAGGTGCTGAATTTGAACCCGGGTCTTCTGCAAGACGAACCAGCATTCTTAACTACTGAGCCATCTCTCCAGCTCCATAAAAAAAAAAAAAAAAAAAAAAAAAAGCTGGCATCAGGCATGGTAGCACATGCCTTTAATTTCAGCCCTTGGGGGGCAGTTGGACCTCTGTGAGATCGAGGCCAGCCTGGTCTACATAGTAAGTTCAGGCCATCTGGGCTTACAGAGAGACCCTGTTTCAAAATACAAGCAGACAAAAAAGAAAAACACCAGAAATTAAACCAAAAAGAGGCAGAGGGAGAGAAGAAAATGGTGACATAATGACACAGAGAAGACTTTTAAAATAGGCTAGCTCAGTAGTACAGTGCTTAGGTGTGGATTCCAGCACCCTTAATTAACTCAAGGCACTAGTATGTACACCTGTGATCCCAGCACTAGAGAGGTGGAATTTGTGAGACCCAGTTTCAAAGATAGATAGATGATTGATAGATGATAGATAGATGATACATACATACATACATACATACATACATACATACATAGGGATAGATAGATGATGATAGATGATAGGCAGATAGATGGTAGATAGATAGATGATAGATGATAGGTAGATGGTAGATAGATGATAGATGGTAGATGATAGAAAATGATAGATGGATAAATGATTGATAGATAGATGATCTAGCTTTGT
This sequence comes from Nannospalax galili, assembly GCF_000622305.1. Taxonomy (NCBI): domain Eukaryota; kingdom Metazoa; phylum Chordata; class Mammalia; order Rodentia; family Spalacidae; genus Nannospalax; species Nannospalax galili. The sequence goes on from NW_008340140.1 coordinate 2,703,376, forward strand.
TTAAGGAAAAAGTTTGAATTAACAAGATTAGCCTAATCAGATCTTCCATTTATACCTAAAATTACTTTTTTTTTTTTTTGGTGTTTTTGAGACAGGGTCTCCCTGCAGTTCCAGCTGACCTTGAACTCACTATGTAGACAGGCTGACCTAGATCCCACAGAGATCCACCTCCTCTGTCTCCTGAGTGCTGGGACTAAAAGTATGTGCCACCATGCCCAACTAAAATTACTACTTTTCTTTATCGGCTTGCTCAGTGTTGTTTGCATTAACTGTCCTCTGTAAAAAATCATTCAGGAAGTCAGCATCTATTTTTATAGAATCAGTTATTCAAAGGTCGTCCAGATACCTAGAATTTCATAGCTAAAACATAGACTCCTGAATACATAGTGAGTTCATGGCCAGCCTGAACTACATACACAGCAACATCCTGTCTCAAAAAATACTACTAATTACAGCATTAATGATATAATAGAAGAGGCTGGAGAGAGCTCAGCCATTAAGAGCATGTGCTGCTCTTGCAGAAGACCAAGGTTCAGTTCCCAACACCCATATGAGGGCTTTCAGTGGCTTTTACTCCAGTTCCAGGGTATCTCCCTCCCTCTTCTGGCCCCCACAGACAGTGCGTGTACCTGATACACATACATAAATGCAGGCAAAACATTCATGCACATAAAATAAGATACTTAAGGGGCTGGAGAAATGGCTCAGCAGTTAAGAACACTGGTTGTTCTTGCAGAAGACCCAGGTTCGAATCCCAACACCCACATGGCGGCTAACAACTGTCCATAACTCTAGTCCCAGGGGATCCAACAGCCTCTTTTGTCCTCTGCGGGCATTGTACGACACAGGTGCACTTACCTACATGCAGGCAATATGCACATACACATAAAATAATAATTTTTTTTAAAAAGTTTATAAAAAAAAACAAAAAATACTAATATAGATCCAGGTGTGGTGGTACACGCCTTTGATCCCAGCACTTGGGAGGCAGAGGCAGGGGATCGCTGAACCCTGTCTCAAAAAGACCAAAATATAAAATAATTAATAATATTAATAATATAGGGACTGGAGAAATGGCTCAGTACTTAATAGCACTGACTTCTCTTGCGAGGACCCAGGTTCAAATCCCAGCACCCACATGTCAGCTAATAATCATCTGTAACTATAGTTCCAGGGGATCCGATGCCCTCTTCTGACCTCCACAGGCATTGCATGACATGAGTGCACTTACAGACACACAGACAATACACCCATACACATAAAATAAAAATGCTAAACAAAATATTTAAATAATGATATGAAGTTTAAAAATAAAAAAATAAGTCTAGGCATGCTAGTGCACACCTTTAATAGCACTGGTATGGAAGAGGCAGGCGGATCTCTGTCAGTTCAAGGCCAGCCTGGGCTACATAGTGAGTGAGACCTGATCTCAAGAAAAGAAAAGAAAAGCAGAAGAATGCTGGGGGTTAAAGGTGTAAGCGGGGAGCAGGGCCAGGAGATAGGTGCGAGGAGGGGAGAGTCAACCGAACTAAGGATACACTATTCCAAAGAAACATAATACATATTAAGCTAAATAGAGGAATAATTTAAATGGGATCTTTTGGAAATGGATTTATTGAGCTTTTAGAGGTTCTTTTGTTCAGTATTTTAGTTTTATTTCTTCATCTGTGGGGGGAGCACACATGGTGGTCAGAGGACAACTTGTAGGAATCAGTTCTCTCCTTCCATCATGTGGATCCCAGGGATTGAACAAGGGCTGTCAGGCTTGGCAGCAGGTACCTTTTCCTGTTGGCCATCACAGCCAGTCTTCCACATTCACTGCTTAAAACCCTTTTTCCTGTAGCTCCAGCTGTCCTGGAACTCCTCACAGAGATCCGGCTACTCCTGCCTCCTGAGTGCTGGGATTTTAAAGGCGTGTGCTATCACGCCCAGCAAAAACCATTTTTTAAGATTCATTTTGCTGGGCGTAGTGGTGCACACTTTTAATCCTAGCATTTGGGAGGCAGAGGCAAGCAAATCTCTACGTGACTGAGGCCAGCCTGGTCTATAGACAGTGAGTCCCAGGCCTGCTAGGGCTACAGGGATACCCTGTCTCTAAACAAACAAAAAGATTTATATTATTTTTAATTGTGTATGTGTGTGTCTCTCTGTATGGGTATGTGCATGTGAGTGAGGCTGCCCTCAGAGGCACTGGAGTCCCTGAAACACTTGTGTGCTCATTGTTAACCACCTGCTATGGTTCTGGGAACCCAACTCTGTGAGAGCAGTAAGTGCTCTGAGCCCTCCTAACTACTGAGCCATCTCTCCAGCCCCTCTACATTCGCCTTTTAAGAAAAGAATTCCAGAACCAGGCCACATGGCTCAGAGGCTAAAAGCACTTGCTGCCAAGCCTAACAACCTGAGTTCAATTCCTGGACCCCACACAGTAGAAGGAGAGAACCAACTCTTCAGAACTGTCCTCTGACCACCACACAGACACACTAAAATAAACGAGTATAACTTAAAGCGTTGAAACTAAAAGTTGGGCGTGGTAGCACATGCCTTTAGTCTCAGCACTCAGGAGGCAGAGGCAGGTAGATCTCTACGAGGCCAGCCTGGTCTCCATAGTCAGTTTCTGGCCAGCTAAGGGCTACGGGGAGACCCTGTCTCAAAAAAACAAAAACAAAGGGGGGTGCGGGGGGGGGAGAGTTGTGGCTCACCTCTGTAATTCTAGAGCTCTGGAGGTTGGGGAAGGAGAATCACTGTGAGTCTGAGGCTGGCCCAGGCTGCATAGTGAGTTCCGGGCAAGGAAAAAAAAAATTACTTTGAGCTGGCTGTGGTGGCATGTCTTCAATCCCAGCACTTGGGAGGCAGAGGCAGGTGGAGCAAAACAAAAAACAAAAACAAAAACAAAATTACTTCCTGTTCTCTTAAATGTCAGTCCACTCAAAATACCCAATTGGCTGCAAATACTGTATTTCCATCCCACAAGGTGAAAATAATTATGGCACAGCAGTGGAGGGGAGGTAGGGAAGTTGGGGGAATGAGTCTCAGGTCAGGCTAAGTTTATCTCCTCCCCATCTGCCCCTCCTCACCCCTGTAGTAACTCCTTGGACTCCTTCACCCCTGTCTCCTGACCCCCCCCCCCCCACCTCCTCAGAAAACAGGCGTGTATCATTCCATACTATATTTCAACCTGAAGGAATCCATGGAGAAGGTCTTGGGCCTGACATCCATGTACATTCTAGAAAAGAGAATCATTCTCCAATTGTTCCCAGAGGTTATAAACCCCTGGAGTGTGGAGCCTAGGCTCCGCCTTCTCTCGTATGTGACGTTCATTAAATACCAGTTCTGGGAGGGAAGACACTCATAAAATCTTTGCAGCAGAAAACAGAACATATGCTTATCAAAGTATGCGCATTTAAGCCAGGCGTGGTGGCACACGCTTTTAGTCCCAGCACCTGGGAGGCAGAGTCAGGTGGATCTTTGTGAGTTCGAGGCCAGCCTGGTCTACATAGTGAGTTCCAGACCAGCTGGGGCTATAGGGAGACCTTGTCTCAAAAAGACCACCAAAAAAAAAAAAAAAAAAAAATGCACGTTTAATTTGCACATGACTTCAGTGAGCTAATTGCTTGGCTTTGTTTTTCTGAGTATGTTTATTATCCGATTCAGACTGCGCCACTGTTTAAGCAAAGGGGAACTAGATTCTTTGAGTGACAACCGATTGCTTTCTCTTGAAGGGCATCTGTGTCCCTTCTGACCTGATAGGAGGAGTCAAGCCATTGTGTGCCTTCTAGAAATCATAATGAATGTTAACCAAAAAGCAGGAATATATTAGCACACCTGCCTGCATTTTACAGTTTCCCTTTCACAGGCTTGTTATTTTTCAGAGGATTCACATTAAGCAACGTGTTTCTGAATTAAAATATTGCTCAATCTGTTTGCTTTCTTAAGAATTGCCTTTATCACTGACCTACATGTGTATAAGAGCATGGTTTTGAACAAGTCAGTAATGCACTGGTAAAGTTCATTCTATCAAGATGAGTCAAATGTGATCGATTCATTAATTAGTAGAAGCCATTCTCTGAAATTACCTTGCATTAATCACAATTCGTGCAAAATATATCCAATTAGTCTTAAGATGTAGATTTGACAAACTATCCTTTCTTCAGAGACTGCCGTCAGTTTTAATAAGCCTTGCTGGCTAAATCATTAGTAGTGCGGGCTGAAATGGGAAGTGGTGGATAGGAAATTCCAAAACGTACAACAGCCAACAGCCGCCTACCGGCAAAGCCAAAAACTATGTGAAGTGGAGCCAAGGAGACTGGGGGGTGGGGGGTGGGGTGGCAGGAAATGAGTATCTGGCAGTTGGGGATGGTCTGGTGTCTCCTACTACTTAGACTAAAGGAAATAGTTCAAGTTGGATTCTCCAGAGTTTAGGGGCTGGTGAAAATGTACAGAGCAGAGGAGGCAGGACACACAACTTCCAGAGTGCTGCCTTCTAGAGAAATCACCTCAAACATGTGCAGGACCCAAACACACTGATCCACTGGTCAAGATTTCTGGTAGCGGCCAGCCATTTTGAAATTCTCCTCTGTAGGCTCCCAAACCTACACTTGCAAAACTGCACATTTAACTGCCTTCAGATCTCCAGGGGAGCCTGTCTCACTGATAAGGAAACAGAAGCCCTGGAGGTTAAGTGCAAAATTATATGGCAAGTCCAGGGTAGGGGGTGTCTAAAGGTCCCCAGGCAAACTAAACAGTTTCTTTTGACCAGAGGATGTTCTTATGTAATTAAAGAGCTGGAATCATCAAAATTGTATGGTTTCCAATTCAAAACTCTGGTGGTTTTAGTATCTTGATTTGAGTCTGCTTCCTCAGTAACTTCCCTATACATGTCAGTAGACATATAATATGTATATAGGCATGTGTGTGTATTTATGTATGTATTGTGCATATATGCATATACATCTATGTGTATATATGTATGTGTATGTTCACAATTCATATGTATATGTGTATGTACATGTATGTATATATATGCATATATATACATACATAAAAATACCATGCAATGGAAGGCTCTACAAGCGTAGTGTTTTGTTTTGTTTTGTTTTGGTAATGCTGGGGATCAGACCCAGGACCTCTTGAATGTTAACAAAAGCTCTCCTACCAAGAGCTAAATCCCTGAAGTTATAAGGGATTCCAGTTCAAATGATTTCTATGAGTCCAAATTGTTTTGATTGTTTTTAGAGACAGGGTCTCACTGTGAAGGCCAGGCTGGCCCAAAACTTGGCGTGTACAAGCTGGCTTTGAACTTTAGTGGACCCTCCTCCCTCAAGACTCTGGCACCTTGTAACTAGAATCTCAGGCCAGAGGGTAGCATGCTTGGCTGAGACCAAAAGCTTTAGTGTGTTTACTTCCTTGTACATATGGGTTTTTAAGAAATATTTTATTATTTTTATTTGCTTATGTGTATGAGTGTGTTGCCTGCACGGATGTAAGAGCATCCTGTGCAATGCCCGAGGCAGTGAGAAGAGGATATGGATACCCTGGAACTGGAGTTACAGATTGTTGTTAGCCACCGTGTGGGTGCTGGGAACTGAACCTGGGTCCTCTGCAAGAACAGTCAGTGCTCTTAACCACTGATCCATTTCTGCCGATCCATTTCTCCAGGCCCCGTTAATTATTATTATTTTATGTACACGACCATATTGCCTGCATGTGTGTAAGCACACCCCTGTCATGCAATGCCCAAGGAGGTCAAAGGAGGACGCCGGCTCCCCTGGAACTGGAGTTACAGACAGTTGTTAGCTGCCATGTGGGTGCTGGGATTCGAACCCGGGTCTTCTGAAAGCACAACCAGTGTTCTTAACGCTGAGCTATCTCTCCTGCCCCTTTCGTTTTTCAACCTACTGACTACATAAGAAAAATAAAAGGAAGGTATGTATTTTCGGAGATTTTAAATCCTTCATACCTGAGATAAAATGAAAATGATTAGAGAGTTACGGGGAAATGTAGTGAGGTTTTTAAAACTCCACTCCCTCGTCCAACTGAAAAGGTTTAACGAGCTCTAGGCTTTTCTAGGACGCAAAAAACGCTGAAGCAGGAGCAAAGCCCCAGGAATAGAAGACACCGCATTTGGGTGAATTGTCCTGATGGCTCTGCGCTGGCAAGGTGCACCCAGAACGCCAGTGAGCAGCAGTGACTTACTGCAAATGAACTCAGGAGTAGGATCCCGAGAGTTTTCTAGAAAACCGGGTAGCAACCTCCCGCGGTGCAGCATCCTGTAATTCAGCCTGCAGAAGGCAGAGGCCAGAGCGAGTTCCTGGCCAGAGTGAAGCACAGAGGGAAAGCTTGTTTAAAAAGGGAGGATGCAAAGTCGGACGTGGTGACGCAAGCCTTTCATCCCAGCACTCAGAAGGCAGAGGCAGGCGGATCCCTGTGAGTTCCAGGCCAGCCTGGTCTATCTACATAGCGAGTTCCAGGCCAGCTGGGGCTACTGGGAGGGCCTGTCTCAAAAAGATCAAAAAAAGGGGAAGGGAGATGGAAGCCTGTAATCCAGGTTCTCAGGAAGCTGGTGAGCTGCGGCAGTAGGCGCACTGGGAAAGGGTCAGCTTGGGCCGCATAGAAAGTTGCAGGCCAGCCTGGACTGGTGAAGGAGACCCTGCCTAGAAAAAGGAAGTCAGGCGTGGAGGCGGTGGGTGTTCAGAAACAGTGTTATTTGGGGGGACCATTGCCCTTTTAGATGTACTGAATGTTTTATAAAGTAAACTTCAAAACTGTCTTGAGTATTAGAGGAGAGAAAGGGGGAGAGGGAGGAGATCTGTCTCAGACTAGGGAAATACTGCGTGCACTACACCCCAGCAAACTGAAAACCAAAGGCGGTTTCCATTCTGGAAGCGAGATTGGGCCGAAGACAAGCCTTGGGAATGATGAGTCCACGGCTCCCTAACGCTGAGACCAGAAGCTTTATCTCTCAACACCAAGCCAGTCTCAGTCCTGCAATTAAGGAAGTTAAAATCCCGGACAACCCCTGTAATCATGACCAGGCTGCGTGTGGCCCCAGATCCTTAGCTCAGAGGGGAAAGCACGTTTCCAGGGATATTTCCACCCGAGCTGTGAGCTACACGCTGCAGCCGAGCTGCCCTTTAGTATGGTTGAACAGAGCTGGGTTTTGCACTTTGTTTTGAAGCGTCTGGGAGAAATGATAAAGTTATGATTTATCATTTGGCAAAGAACACTCCCCAAAACAAAACCAAAGGTCACAGGGACCAGCTCAACTTTAAATTCAGCTTTGGGAGGGACGATTTTTTTTGTTTGTTTGTTTGTTTGGCTTTTGTTTTGTTTTGTTGTTTTTGTTTTAATGTTTGTTTTGTTTTGTTTGTTGTTTTGGTTTTGGTTTTGGTTTTGGTTTGGTTTGGTTTTCAGACAGGGTCTCCCTATAGCCCCAGCTGGCCTGGATCTCACAGATATCTGCCTGCCTCTGCCTTCTGAGTGCTGTGCCAGGAGGGAAGGTTGTTTTTAAAGAGAGGGGTATTTAATACTTTTTGGAGCAATGTTATAAATTTATAAGGTTGGGAGTTCCCGAGTGTGGTAGCGACTGCCTTTACTCCCAGCACGTGGGAGGCAGAGGCAGGCAGATCTCTGTGAGTTCAAGGCCAGCCTGGTCTACATAGTGAGTTCCAGGTCAGCTGGGGTTGCAAGGAGACCCTGCCTCAAAAAGACCAA
>NW_008340140.1:2711200-2718351 GCF_000622305.1 Nannospalax galili
ATTAATTATTTAAATAAAAACATAATAATAACAATAATAATGTTGGGACTGAGAGGTGGCTGATCAAGTATTACAGTATCACCTGGATGTTTTTGGTACAAAAATGAATCAAAACATAGTGCAGTTAAGTTTGGGAGGAGGACTCATTTGTCAAAAATGCACCCCGCTTTGGGGGCTGGGGAGATGGCTCAACAGTTAAGAGCCCTGGTTGCTGTTGCAGAGGACCCTGGTTGGGTTCTCAGCACCCAGATGGTAGCTAACAACCTTCTGTATGTACAGTTACAGAGGATCTGACACCCTCTTCTGGCTTCTGAGGGCATTGTATGCATGCATGGGTGCAGTTACATGCAGGCAAAACACTGATACACAAAATAAAAAAATGAAATAAGGGGGTTGGAGAGATAGCCCAGTGGTTAAGAGCACTAGCTGCTCTTGTAGGGGCCGGGGTTTGGTTCCTAGCTCTCAAACGACAGTTACCAGCTGGTTGAAACTCCAGTTCCATGGGATCCAACACCCTCTTCTGGCCTCTGTGTGCACATGGCGCACCTACATACTTGCAAGCAAAACACTCATCACATAAAAAAAGAAAAAAGGATAAATAAAAATTAAAAATTAAAATGAAATTAAAAAAATTTTTTAAATTTTTAAAATTCATTTTGCTGGGTATGGAGGCGCACACCTATAATTTCAGCACGGGGGGGGGGGGGGGGCGGGGGGGGGCTCAAGATTTAGAGCCCAGCCTGTGTTACAAAGGGAGACCCTGGTTCACAAACAAAGCAACAACACAGTTTTGGGGCTGGGGCAGCTACTCAGCGGTGGACCTTTTGCTCCATCCCCAGCAGAGCAAAAATTAAAAATAAATAAATAATTGAGAAAATAATACATATTTTTTAAAAATCCTAATTATGTAACAATACAAAATGTATTCTAATTGTAAAAAATTCAAAATGCATTAAAAACTTTCTTTAAAAAAATTTCATAAGGGATATTCAAAGATAATTAATCTATTCTGGATGGCTCAGGGGAGCTGCATGGTAAGTTTCCTAGTGGTAACACCCAAACCCTACAAGCAGATTCTCAGGTCCCCAGTTTGCTGTATGCCTGACTCCATCATTTATTGATGCTTTTAAATTGATGTTTTAGCAGCCAGCTGATGCCTCCACTTCCTTCAATGAAGTATGTGACAATCCTGTTTTTTCCGCTTCCTCCTCCTCCTCCCCCTCTCCTCTCCCCCCTCCCTTTCCTCCCTCAGGGCTCAAAGGGCAAATGTAAAATTTTTCCCAGATGATCCAGACAGTATTGTGAGTGAGACTATGCTCCCAGCCTGGGCAGGCCTTTCTCTGTTTTAGTAGCATCAGCTCCCCGCCCCACTCCCACACAGGAGCCTTGGTTCTGAGCCTGGTTTGGCAAACCTTTACTTGGCTAGAAAGAGCTGCCTCTGGCAAAATAGAAATGTCTTATAAAGCTTTTCATTCGCAGATAAGCAGGCCGTTCTACACAGTGAGGAAAGTTCAGGCTTCTCCACTCCCAACTTAATCTTTTATTTGTCCCAAAAGGCAGAAACCTTGAAATGCTCTTTAAAAATAAAGATGAGCAGGGCATGATGACGCCCACCGTTAGTCCCAGCACTCTGGAGGCAGAAGCAGGCAGATCTCTGTCATTTCAAGGCCAGCCTGGTCCATATAGGGAGTTCCAGGCTAGCCAGGCAGCCAGATCTATGTAGTGATCTACATAGTAAGACTGTCTCAGAAAACAAAAAACAAAACAAAGTTCTAAGGATATATGTGCAAGTTGCCTTATAAAGAGTCTGTTATTGTTTTTAATTACATTCATTTATTTGTTTATGTATGTGTGCATGTGTGTATGTGCCCTAGCACAAGTGTAGACAATTTGCAGAAGTCAGTTCTCTCCTTCCACTGTGTGGGACCCAGAGATTGAACTCAGGCGGTCAACCTTGGAGGCAAGCGAATTTACTTACTAAGCCCCCTTGCCCAGTCTCTATAGAGTCTTTTAAAAATCAAGCCCAGCAAAACAGGACAAGAGCTGGGTGTGGTGGCGCACGCCTTTAATCCCAGCACTCAGGAGGCAGAGGCAGGCAGATCTCTGAGTTCAAGGCCAGCCTGGTCTACATAGTGAGTTCCAGGACAGCTGGGGCTACAGGGATACCCTGTCTCAAAAAGACCAAAAAAAGAAAAAAGGAAAAAAACCAGGACAAGAACAAAGGTTGATTACAGGGGATGGAAACCAAAAACTGGGCAGTGTAGTACTCAGTGCTCTAAATAGTCATAAGAGCTCATGAAATTGAATTCACCTTGGCCTGAGGCCTCATAGTTACAGGAGCAAACAGAGGGGAGCACTGGGGGTCAGTGAGCTTAGAATGCCTGCCCATCGTGCAGGAGGTCCTGGGTTCAATCCCCAGCAACACATAAAACAGTGTGTGGTGGTGCATGTTTATAATCCCAGCATTTGGGATGCTGACAGGAGGACTGCCAGCCTGGGCTACAAAATGAGCTCCTGTCTCAAAAGAGAAAGGGGTCTGGAGATAGGAATCGGCGGTTAAGAGCACATGTTGCTCTTGCAGAGGACTAGAGTTTGGTTCCCAGTGTGTGGCTCAGGACCACCTGTAACTCCAGTGCCAAGGAGATTCAAAGACTGGGATCCAACTCGACTCTGGCTTCCCAGAGCACCTGCACATACTTGCACATACACACATAATTTTAAAATAATAAAGAAGGGGAAGAAGGAGAAGAAAGAGGGTATAAAATCAACCTGGGCTGAGGTTGGGAAATGGCTCCACCATAGAGTGCTTGCCCTGGGTTTGATCCCCACCACACACACATACACACACACACACACACACACACACACACACACACAAACACACACGAACAGAAAGAGACGGAAGATCTGTTTCCTGTGTGCAGTGGGAAAGTTTACCCGAGTGCCAAGCTGTCATGTGGGGCCGTCCCAACAACATTCTACTGTGTTTCCTTAGATCAAAAAGGACGGACACAAACAGGCATTTATATCTGCTCTGGCTGACGGTCGTCTCTTCCCTAGAGTAATTACACGCTATATCCATGAAGCCATGTGTCTAATACCTTACAGCTCTCAGTACAAAGACCAGGGGGGTCAGATGATGTTGCTATATTTAGACTCTGTTTTCTGTTTTTTGCTCAGCCTTGACACTTTTCTGCTCTGAAGAAATGGAAGTTTCAAGGGCATAGATCTCATTTCATGAATGAGCTGACGTAGCACCTGGGTTCATCCAAAATGCATTTTTAAAAATGGGAGGGAGAAGTCGATGCACTCTTAATTCAACATGGGAGGTATAATCCCCTCCCCCCCCCACTATTTTTTTTTTAACTTCAAAAGAACTTAACCGGAAAAACACATGAATAATATTTACCAAATTTTATAGATGGTAAAGAATGTAGTTGACTGAGCCAAGCAGTATAAGAAAGGAGAGACCTCTCTAGGCGATTTAGATACGGATCTCCCCGCCCCCCAGTACTGACTTTAGAGGAGAAACTGGCTCATGTAACTCAAGATGACTGACTGTAAAAAATTAACTCCAAAGCAAAAAGAAGAGAAAAAGTACGAAAATTAACCCCGAGGAAGCAGGAAAGTAGCTTATTAGTTACAGAAATGTTTCTGTGACCTTTCCCTTCTAAAACACCTGGAAATAATTTTTACTGGACAGTTTTTTATAATTATTTATTTTCATTTATTTATTTATTATTTATTGGTGTTTTTGAGACAGGGTCTCCCTGTAGCCCCAGCTGGCTTGGAGCTCACTATGTAGACCAGGCTGGCTTTGAACTCACAGGGATCCGCCTGCCTCTGCCTCCCCAGTGCTGGGATTAAAGGCGTGTACCACCACACCCGGCTATTTATTTTTATTTTATATGTATGAGTGTGCCTGCATTTTGTAAGTGCACCCATGTTGTGCAGTGCCAGTGGAGGACAGAAGATCCCCTGGAACTGGAGCTACAGACAGTTGTTAGCTGCATATGTGAGTGTGCCTGCATTTTATAAGTGCACCCATGTTCTGCAGTGCCGGTGGAGGACAGAAGATCCCCTGGAACTGGAGCTACAGACAGTTGTTAGCTGCCGTATGGGTGCTGGGACTCAAACCAGGGTCCTCTCCAAGACCAGCCAGTGCTCTTAACTGCTGAGCCATTGCTGTAGCCCCATGGACAGCTGGTTGTTTTTTGTTGTTGTTTGTTTGTTTTTGTCTTTTCGAGACAGCCTCTCCCTGTAGCCCCAGCTGTCCTGGATCTCACTATGTAGACCAGGCTGGCCTTGAATTCACAGAGATCCACCTGCCTCTGCCTCCCAAGTGCTGGGATTAAATACATCTGCCACCATGCCTGGCCTGGACAGCTTTTTTTTATCATATTGATCTTTAAAAATGTATTATTCTGTATGCAACGGGGGGGTGCGTGCCTTGGTGCGCATGTGGAGGCCAGAAGACAACTTTCTGGAGTTATTCTGATACCTCCCACTTACAGGCTTGTCAATTAATGAACTATGTAGTCCAAGAATTAGATTCAGACTCCATAGGAACAGAACTCATTCATTCAGTAAGATCTGCTTTTTGAAAGGTGACTAGCAATTTAGCCACGTCAGAGATAGGACCAGTGCATCCCACTATGTACGAGGGTATTCCTGATACAGCTGTGCTAAAGGGATGTACTGACATGGTGTCAACCTCTTCCAGGCCAGCCCAGATTAGCTGGGGAAGTATTGGCCAACATGGCAATTATTTTATTTTATTTAATTAATTAATTAATTTATTTATTTATTTATTTTGGTCTTTTTGAGACAGGGTCTCCCTGTAGCTTCAGCTGGCCTGGAACTCACTATGGAGACCAGGCTGACCTCGAACTCACAGAGATCCCCCTGCCTCTACCTCCCGAGTGCTGGGACCAAAGGCATGCGTCATCACACCAGGCCGCAATTATTACTTATTAATTTTAATTATGTGTATTTGAGTAGTGGGGGAATGTGCACATGTGTACAGGTGCTGGGAGAGGCCAAAAAAGGACATCAGATCTCCTGGAGCTGGAGTTACAGGTGGTTTCGAGCCACCATGTAGATGCTAAGAACCAAACTTGGATCTTCTGCAAGAGCAGTAAGGGCTCTTAACTGCTGAGCCCCTTCTCCAGCCCCCACATGGCACTTTTAGTTAGGAGCATGTCTCCTTATTTATTTATTTATTTTATTTTATGTTGTATGCATGTATTGCGTACATGTCAGTTAGTGCACCTGTGTCGTGCAGTGCCCTCAGAGGACAAAAGAGGCTGTCGGATCCCCTGGAACTGGAGTTAAGGACAGTTGTTAGCTGCCATGTGGGTGCTGGGATTCAAACCCAGGTCTTCTGCAAGAACAGTCAGTGTTCTTAACCGCTGAGCCGTCTCTCCAGCCCCGATGGCTCCTTATTTTTACAGTAGCCGTCTTGTGCATCTGTTTTTTCTAATGCTCTCTGTTTGCTCTATTTGATTTCTCTTTCTGCTTTGGGCGACCCACTGTAGCTTTCAAGAATGTTTGCTTTCAGATTTTGAAGTAACTCTGGGTACGTGAAGGAAATTTGAAACTTCAGTAACATTGGACTTCATAGATGCACCTTGGGAAGCTAATAGAAATGGCATGTTTCCTGCTAGGGTAATATTGTGCTGATTCGATTATCCCCATACACATGAATGCAACGTGAGACTGTTACAGTTCTCAATAACATATTTTATGTAACTTGAAAGACTGATTCTAAATAATTTGAAAAGATACTAAAAGATAAACTAAAATATATGTACATATGGTTTTAAATGCGCTCATACATATATGTGTGTGTATATGTGTATACTCATTTCTATGTGTATTTCCGTCTTGTGTCATACATAAAAATATGTTGTGGGGCTGGAGAGATGGCTCAGCGGAGAACACTGACCGTTCTTGCAGAAGACCTGGGTTTGAATCCCCGCACCCACATGGCAGCTAACAACTGTCCTTAACTCCAGTTCCAGGGGATCCAACAGCCTCTTCTGTCCTCTCGGGCATTGCACAGCACGGGTGTACTTACCTACATGCAGACAAAACACACATACACATAAAATAAAAATAATAAATAAAATCTTTTTAAAAATATATGTTGTGTAGATTAAGGATCAAATACAATAAATAATATTATTACTGTAAAAAACAAAAAAAGCTGGGCGTGGTGGCACACACCTTTAATCCCAGCACTCGGGAGGCAGAGGCAGGTGGATCTCTGTGAGTTCAAGGCCAGCCTGGTCTACATAGTGAGTTCCAGGACAGCTGGAGCTACAGGGAGACCGTGTCTCAAAAAGACCAAAAAAAAAAAAAGAATGTTTTCTTTTTAGACAGTGTTTCACTATGTAGCCCTGGCTGGCCTGAAATTCCCTATGTAGTCCAGGCTGCCCTCAAACTCACAGAGATCTGGCTGCCTCTGCCTCCTGAGTGTTGGAATTAAAGGCATGGGCCACTTTACCTAGCTCCAGAATCCTTTACCTTCCCTCCTCCTCAACCTCCCTTCTCCCCAGCCATCCCTTTTCCCCCTCTGCCCCTTGAGAAAGCCTCACTTTGTGGTGAAAGCAAGCTGGCCTCGTGTCCATCCTCATGTGGACATCTCTCAAATGCTGGGATTATAAGTGCATCACGCACCTCAACTCATTCTTTTATCCAATCATCAATTGGTATTAAATAAGATTAAGTTGGGTGCACAGGAACCCTAAGAGTTTGATATCCCAGGAAGGCCCAACAGGAAAAGGCACTTATTACCAAACCAGACAACTGAATTTGATCCTCAGAATCCACTTAGTAGAAGGAGAGAACTGACTTCTGAATGTTGTCCTCTGACCACACTTGTGCACTGTAGTATGTGTGCACCATAGCGTAAATGAGTAAGTAATAAAGGGGCTGGAGAGATGGCTCAGCAGTTAAGAGCACTGGCTGCTCTTGCGGAAGACCTGGGTTTGATTCCAGTACACACATGGCTGCCAACAACTGCCCATAACTCCAGGTCCAGGGAACCCTCTCTGACCTCTGCTGGCATTGCATGACACAGGTGCACTCACATACATGCAGGCAATACACGCATACACATAAAAAATAAAATTACAAATTATATATAT
>NW_008340140.1:2718405-2720411 GCF_000622305.1 Nannospalax galili
TGAGGGAGGGTTTTCCTGTAGCCGCAGCTGGCCTGGATTCACTATGGAGACCAGGCTGGCCTTGAACTCACAGAGCTATCCACCTGTCTCTGCCTCCCAAGTGCTGGAACTAAAGGCATGCGCCACCATGCCTGGCATAAAATATATTTTTTAAATAATGTAATAAAAAAAAAAAAAGGCCAGCACGGTAGCAAATGCCTTTAATCCCAGCAGCACTTGGGAGGCAGAGTCAGGAGGATCTCTGTGAGATCAAGGTTAGTCTGGTCTATATAGTGAGTTTCAGGCAAGCTGGGGCAACAGGGAGACCCTGTCTCAATAATAAGTAAATAAATAACTGAAAATAAAAGAAAAAAACAAGAATAAAAAATTTCTAAAATAGGCCTGGGAGTGTGGTTCAGTGGTAGAGCCCGTGCTGAGCACGCACAAGGCCCTGGGTCGATTCCCCAGCACCACAAATGCTGCTGCACTAGGCCTGGGGGCACATGCCTGTAATCCCAGCACAGGAAAGTGGCAGGAGGAACAGGGGTCCAGGTCATTCTTAGCTACATAGCGATTTGAGGCCAGCCGCGGATACATCACACCCTAAGAAAAAACATATTAAAAAAAAAAGAATTAAGGGGCTGGAGAGACGGCTCAGCGGTTAAGAACACTGACTGTTCTTGCAGAAGACCCGGGTTCAAATCCCAGCACCCACATGGCAGCAAGCAACTGTCCATAACTCCAGTCCCAGGGGATCCGGAGTCCTCCTTTGACCTCCTTGGGCATTGCATGACACGGGTGTTGGGGGGGAGATGGAGCTCAGTAGCAGAGAACACGCCTAGCTAGTATAAGGCCCTAGGTTCAATCCTTAGCAACACACAAACACAAACACACACAGGAAAATAGAAATTGGGGGGCTGGTGGTATAGCTCAGTGGTAGAGCACTTGCTTAGCATGCTGAAGTCTCCCAAGTTTGAGCCCGAACATCACATCCAGAAAATAAAATAATAATACAGAATAAAGTATTTTTGTTTATTTGGTTTGTTGCTGTTGTTGATGTTTGAAGTTTTTTGGTTTTTATATTTTGTTTTTCAGACAGGGTCTCCCTGTAGTCCCAGCTAGCCTAGAATTCACTGTGTAGACCAGGCTAGCTTTGATCTGAGATCCTCCTGCCTCTGCCTCCCGTGTGCTGGAATTAAAGGCATGTGCCATCAAGCCAGGCAAAATAAGTTTACAGAATATATATGTTAATATATGAGAGAGAGAGAGAGAGAGAGAAAGAGGGTTTCCCTGTGGTTCTAGTTGAGTTGAGATCCTCCTGCCTCTGCCTCCAAAATACTAGGATTAAAGGCATGCACCACCCAGCCCGGCTACAGAATATATTTGCAATTTATCTTATCATCATTATAACTTCAAACTTGATGAGCAGATGATGTGCCTGATGTCTAGCCCTTACTCAAAAATGCAAGCAGCCAGATGAAGGTCCCATATTACATAATTACCTGTGTTGTAACTGAAATTTCAGAATACTGAAATTGTTAATTGGGATATTTTTAATTGTAAATGTTCCTGAAGTTTCTGAGCACTATGTCATGATTATCTTATTATCACAAAATTATGCTACTTTTATTTTTTAGGAAGCACCTAAGGTGTGTGGGTGTTTCTGGACCTGGGGAGGGGTGAGAAATAGGAGCCCTTCTCTTCCCTTGACTTCATAAGGCAAAGAAACCAAACGAGTCTTCCAGCAGGACGGTGGTAAATACTTTATGAAGGGTCAGCAAACCTTCTGCAAGTCGGATGGTACATGTTTTAGGGTTAAAAAACCCCAGTCATTTCCTCAGTTGCTCGGCTGGCAGTGGGAACACAGCCAGTAAGTGAGTGAATGTGCCCAGCTGTGTTCCTATAAAACTGTATTTATAAAATGGGGGGGGGGGCTGGAGAGATGGCTCAGCGGTTAAGAACACTGGTTATTCTTGCAGAAGACCCGGGTTCGAATCCCAGCACCCACATGGCAGCTAACAACTGTC
>NW_008340140.1:2720523-2721029 GCF_000622305.1 Nannospalax galili
AATAATAAATAAATTAAAATTTAAAAACAAAAACTAGGCAGTGGGTAACAGATTGAGCTGTCATTCAGCCACCCCAGTCCTGATGTTATTATCACCCAAATGATTGATTGATTGACTGATTGCGACATAATGTCCTGTAGTCCAGACTGGCCTCAAACTCACTATGTAACCACGGATGACCTTGAAACTCTGATTCTCCTCTCTCCACCTCCCAAATTCGGGGCTCACAGACCTGTGCCACCTCACCAGGCTTCTGGAAACCAAAGTTGGAGAGATCTGTAAGTTAACTCCAGTCACACAGTAAAAGGGGATCAGAATATGGATTTAAATACCCAGTTTCTCTGTCATGGAAACCTGCTAACCCAATGTTAACAGTATGGCAGACTGAAGGCCCACAGACATTTCCTGTAACAAAGTCTATAAGCAGGGTGGGAGGTAGAGCTCAGAGGTAGAGCACTAGTTTAGCATTTGTAAAAAACCCCTTCAAGCCAGGGTGTGGTGGCACA
>NW_008340140.1:2721062-2745214 GCF_000622305.1 Nannospalax galili
CTGGTCTACATAGTGAGTTCCAGGACAGCTGGGGCTACAGGGAGACCCTGTCTCAAAAAGACCAAAAAAAAAAAAACAAACCTTCAAACAACAGGGAGAGAGGAAGAGAGGAGGGAGGGAAGAAGGAAGGGGGGGGACGGAGGGAGGAGGAAAGGAACAGAAGAAAGAAAAGGAAGAGAGAGGAGGAAAGGAACAGAAGAAAGAAAAGGAAGAGAGAGGAGGAGGCAGACAGGCAGGCTATGAGCATGGGGGTTCATACACCTGCAATCCTAGTGCTCAAAATTCAAACAACAGGGAGAGAGGAAGAGAGGAGGGAGGGAAGAAGGAAGGGGGGGGACGGAGGGAGGAGGAAAGGAACAGAAGAAAGAAAAGGAAGAGAGAGGAGGAAAGGAACAGAAGAAAGAAAAGGAAGAGAGAGGAGGAGGCAGACAGGCAGGCTATGAGCATGGGGGTTCATACACCTGCAATCCTAGTGCTCAAAAGACAGGCAGGAAGACCTCAAGTTTGAAACTAGCCTGAGCTACATAGGGAGACTTTGCCTAAAATACCAAAATAATTAAGTTCCTTTGCTTCCCCCAACATCTGTAGAGTGGACAGTCACAGTACCTTCTCCAGGAAGGATTTCACAAGCAAACAAACACACCAAAGAGGCTTTGGACCAGAGCCAAGCAGAAAACCACTGAGATAAATGTGCCTGTGACTCAGATAAGGCAAGCTGGAGGGTGTGGCTGTGACCCAAAGAGGGGTCAACTGGTAGCAGAGAGAGAGAGAGAGAGAGAGAGAGAGAGAGAGAGAGAGAGATTCTGGCTAGTTGGCTTTCTTTCCTTTCTTTCTAATATTTTACTTATTTTTACTTTATGTGTATGAGTGTAATGGCTGCATGTATGTAAGTGCACCCATATTGTGCAATGCTGACGGAGGTCAGAAGATGATGTCAGATCCCCTGGAACTGGAGTCTCCGATGGTTGTTAGCTGCCATGTGGATGCTAGGAATCGAAACCAGGTCTTCTGCAAGGACACCCGGCGCTCTTAACTGCTGAGCCATCTCTCCAGCCCTTCCTTCCCTTCCTTCCTTCCTTCCTTCCTTCCTTCCTTCCTTCCTTCCTTCCTTCCTTCCTTTCTTCTTTTCCTTCTTGAGATAGGGTCTCATTACATAGCCCTGGCTGGTCTGGAACTGGCAATGTAGACCAGGTTGGCCTGGATCTCTAGTATCTGTCTCTGTCTCCCAAGTGCTGGGATTAAAAGCAAGCACCGCCATGCCTGGCTATAAGTCCTGACTTTCTTGGTCTCTATTGTGATCTCTTTTTATCCCCCCTTTTTTTAAAAAAATATTTAATTTATTTTTTGTTTTATGTGTATGAGTGTATTGTCTGCATGTATGTGAGGGCACCTGTGTTGCGCAATACCCTCGGAAGTCAGAAGAGGATGTTGGTCCCCTGGAACTGGAGTTACTGACAGTTGTTAGCTGCCATGTGGGTGCTGGGAATCGAACCCGGGTCTTTGGCAAGAGCAACCAGTACTACCACACCTTTAATCCCAATGCTCAGGAAGCAGAGGCAGGAGGATCTCTGTGAGTTGGAGGCTGGTCTACATGGAGAGTTGCAGAGCATCCAGGGGTGCATAGTCAGACCCTGTCTCAAAAATCCACAGGAGCCAAGTATTGAGCTCCTCAGCATCTGAGATAATGAAGATGCTCTGTTCCCAGCATGTGATGTTGCACAGTCCCTTCACCCTTCCAGACTCACCAACTTCCTCTTTGAGTTGGGTCCTCTGCCCTACGTCGCTTAGTCCTGTTTACCAATCTACCCGCTTAGCCCAGATCTCACACCAAATCTTTGATTCTTCTCTGGTCTAGTGATCCTCCTTTTCAAATTTCCCCATGATGCAGAATTCATCTTCTGCAGCTGGTCTATCCAGCCAAGGCCCAGGACAGGCTGAGGCCAGGCACTGGGCTATCTTGTCCGGCATTCTGTTCTTATCTAGAAAGTTCATCTTCCTTTCTTCTTGCATGGCTAACTTGGCCCAGATAGTGGCCTGGAGAGCACCCTGCAGAAATCCCCATGTGGGATTTGGGTGTCTACTCCTCAATCTCCAGGATTTTAGACTGTATCGTGTGTGTGTGTGTGTGTGTGTGTGTGTGTGTGTGTGTACGTGTATGTACATGTATGCCTGTGGGTACACATGCAGAAGCCAGAGAAGCATGTCCAGTGTCCTGCTCTGTCACCCTCTACTTTATTCCCTTGAGACAGGATCTCACTATGGAGCCGTGGCTGGCCTGGAGCTCTCGGAACCACCTGCCTCTGCCTCCTGAGGGCTGGGATTTTAAAGCTGCTTGCTTCCATGCCCAGCCTTGATTTTTTTTTTAATTAATTAATTTTTATTTTATATGTACTGCCTGCATGTATGTAAATGCACCCGTGTCATGCAATGCTTGAAGAGGACAGACAAGAGAATCCGATTCCCTGGAACTGAAGTTATTAACAATTGTTAGCAGCCATGTGGGTGCTGGGATTTCTACCCAGGTCTTCTGCAAGAACAGCCAGTGCTCTTAACCCCTGAGCCATCTCTCCAGCCCCACCCCCTGCCTTGATTTTTTTAAAGATTCATTTGTTTTTGTATGTATGTGTGCTTCCCTGTACACAGACTATGGAGCATGTGTAAGCCTGGTGCCCTTGGAGGCCAGGAGAGGGTGTCAGATCTCCTGGAATTGGAGTTATAAGCAGTTGTGAGCTGCCCCAAGGGTGCTGGGAACCAACCAAACCCAGGTCTGATGTAAAGAGTAGCAAGTACTCTTAAGCACTGAATCATCTTTCCAGTCCCTGATTTTTGTTTTTAAACTTAAAAAAAAAAAGTCTAGAAGGTCTTATGACACATCCCTGTAATTCCAGTATCCAGGAGGCAGAGGCAGGATTGCCGAAAATCCAAGGCCAAGGCCACTTGGGCTATATAGCAAGACATTGTCTCAAAAAAAAAAAAAGAAGAAGGACTGAACAGATGGCTCAGTGGTTAAGAGCACTGACTGCTCCTGCAGAGGACCCAGGTTCAATTCCCAGCACCCACATGACATAGCTAACAACCATCCATAACTCAGTTCCGGGGACTCCATTGCTCTCTTCTGACCTCTGCTGGCATTGCATGACACCGGTACACTTACATATATGCATGCAATATACCCCTACATACACTAAAAAATAAATAAAGATATAAATAAAACATTATAAAAATAAAAAATGTAAGTTCAAAGGGCCAGCAAGACTGCTCAGTGGGTAGTGGTGCTGCTGTACCAGACTGAAGACCCAAGTTCCATCTAAAAGTGGATGAAGAGAAAGGAGGCCACAACACTATCCTCTGACTGCCACAGCTAGCAGCACATGTGCACCCATTTAAATGTAAATAAATAAATATTAATTAATTAATTAATAAAATGGGGGCCTAAAGAGATGGCCTAGTGGTTAAGAGCACTGGCTGCTCCTGCAGAGGCCCCAGGTTTGGTTCCCAGCATCCACATGGTGACTAACAACTGTCTGTAACTCCAGCTCCAGGGGATTTGATACCCTCTTTGGTGCACTCACAAACATACAGGCAAAATACACACATAAAAGAAAAATAATAAATCTTTTAACAGTAAATGGATGAAAATGGAGGGGGGGAGGATGTGGCTCAGCTGAGGGAGTGCTTGCCTAGTACTCTGACTCGGTTTCTGTTGCTGTGGTAAAACACTCTGACCAGGAACAACTTGAGGAAAAAGTATTGACTTCAGTTTACAGTACAGTCCTTCACTGAGGAAAAGCCAGGGCAGGAGCTGAAGCACAGACCATGGAGGAGCGCTGTTTACTGGCTTGCTCCTCTGGCTTGCGTTCAACCAGCTTTTTTATTTTTTATTTTTATGTTATGTGTATGAGTGTATTGCCTGCATGTGTGTAACTGCACCCATGTCATGCAGTGCCCAAGTAGGTCAGAAGAGGGCTTTCGATCCCCCGGAACTGGAGTTACAGACAGTTGTTGGCACCATGTGGGTCCTGGGAATTAAACCTGGGTCCTCTGCAAGAGCAGCCAGTGCTCTTAACCACTGAGCCATCTCTCCAGTCTTCAACCTGTTTTCTAATACAACCCAGGCCCACCTGTCCAGCGGTGGCTCCACTCACAGTAGCTGGTCCCTCCACATCACTCAACAATCAAGAAAATGCCTCACAGACAGACAAGTCTACAGACCAATCCGATAGGGGAAATTCCTCTATTTTGGCTTCCTCTTCCCAAGGGTGTCAGGTTGACAACTGAAGCTTAACCAGGACACCTAGCATGCACCAAATCCTGGGTTCCGTCCCCAGCACCATGTACCCAAGCACTCTGGAGGTGGAAACAGGAGAATCAGAAGTTCAAGGTCATTCCAGCTACATTGCAAGTTCCAGGCCAGCCTACATGAGACTCTGAAGGGGGGGAAGGGGGAGAAAGAGAGAGACAGAGAGAGAGAGCACTTAGTGACTAAAAATGCTAGCTGTGCAAGACTGACAACTGGAGTTTGCTCCCTGGAACCCACAAAAAGCTGGGTATAGTGGCTTGCTTCTGTAATCCCGACACTCCAGTGGGGAGATGGGAGGCGGAAACCAAACTGCCTGGAAGGGCCAGCTGGCCTGGAGCTCACAGCATAGCAACAGAATCAAGAAGACAGAGGGGAGGACTGGCTCCTGCAAGTTGTCCTACGACCTCGACAGGTGGGCTGTGACATGTGTGCACCCACATTCACACGTGCACATATACACACTAAATACATACATACACACACACACACACATATATATGTGTGTGTGTGTGTGTGTATGTATATATAACAAAAGACAAGCTGCTTGTTAGTGGTTCAGAGGATGCAGAACAGGAAACAGGAAAGCCAGACTGGGAGGCCCCTAAGCAGCCCCTCACAGGTAGCCGTAGCCTGGTGAATAATACTTTCCATTACAGGACAGTAGTGAATCATTTTCTTCCACACTCAGGATGATTATCACAAGGACAAAAGCCAGGTCTAGACTTTAGCAGCACTGTCCACACAAAGTAGTCCTCTTTCCAGAAACACAAAACATTTCGTAAGAAATGTATTCTTTAAAAAAAGACACCTAATAACTACCATCATCATGACTTGGGCAGAGCCTGATCACTAAACACAGTCACAATTGGGCTTGCTGACGGTTGTGCTCATTCATTAAGAGAGTGCCAAGCAGGGTCACTGGACCCTCACCTGAGTATCCAGCCACTCTTCCCAGCCAACTAGTCCAGCCTTGGAAGACAAAAGAAAAATGAGGAAGAACCCAATAGAAGGATGCTTTTGGAAGCCCTTGTCAAGAAACTCCAGTGGACTCTCATATGAACATTTGAAAATTGCCCTGTTCTGACTTTTTTCTAGTTCCCGGTCTAGAACTTGTAATGCTAATTACTCTTGCCTTTACTTCTTCACATCTCCTATTCAGGATTCAAGGACTTTCTTCTCCCCTTAGAGACAAGAGTTATGCAATTTGGGAGTCTTTTAGATAGACCCACTGAAGGGGTACTCCAATTGTCTCACCCTGCATCCCTGTTCAGCATGGAAGAAGCCAGACTGTTCTGCATCCCTATTCCCTATTGGCAATCTGGGTAACCCCTTCAGAGGATGGTGTGATAAGAATAGGAGGTAGGAACTGGCTAGGCAGTTAGGGTAAAAAAAACCCCAAAGAAATGTAGCCAGTTTCTTTAAAAGCCAAAATGTCCTTTGGCCTGTTAGCAACATACTCTGTTCCAAAAGCCAAAAATGTCAAAAGTATTTGGGAGCTTGTATCTAATCCTTAAAAGATTTTAGGGTTACCTCTTCAGAGGAGGGAATGTTGGAGGGGAGGGAGTGGGCATGGATTTGATCAAAACACCTTATTATGCATGTATGAAATTCTCAATAAAGTTTTTGTAAAAGTTAAAACAAAAAGACACCTAAAGGTGCAATGTGGGCGGGGGCGAAGGTAAGTGTGAAAAGAAGTGGCTAAAAATGCATTTCAGAGATACGCGTTCTGAGTTTTGCGTTCCCTTCTCTGAGGGAAGGACTGTGGGGCCGCGGGGGTTGTAGCCCTCCAGGAGTTCCCCAAGGGGCAAGAGACTGTGGAGAAGGTGGAAACGCTGGCCCTGTGTGCTCCGTTCATGCACTACTGTTGTGTTCCCGCGTGCACTACTGGTGTGCTTCGTGTGTGCACTCCTGCTGTGCTCCTGAATGCACTACTGGTGTGCTCCTGCGTTCACTATTGCTGTGTTCTTGCGTGCACTACTGCTATGCTCCTGCGTGCGCTACTGGTGTGTTCCCGCGCGCACTACTGGTATGCTCCGTGCTTGCACTACTGGTGTGCTCCTGCGTGCACTACTGCTGTGCTCGGTTGCTGAATCAGCGCCTTGGGTGTTCTTGGAAAACGCTGTGGGTCTTTTTAACAACTGACTGCGCTTGTGGAATGACTGATTATTCCGTGAAGATGCAACCTTGGTGCGCTGAGCTACCTGGAAACTGCGCAGGTGGATCCCTCGGTCTCAGAGATCATTAACACATGAAGGAGGAAGGGAAAGCGGCTAGTCGCAGAAATGAGTTACAGAGACAGGAAGTCTGAGGTTTGTCGGTTGCGGAAGCATTCTTTGTCGCCTTTAAAGAGTCCGTGTGCTCAGAGAGTTTCCTTTGGGATAACATATGCCAACATTAAAAACCAACAACAGTCCAGGCGTGGGGGCACATGGCTTAATCCCAGCATCCAGGAGGCAGAGGCAGGTGGCTCTCTGTGCGATCGAGGCCAGCCTGGTCTACATGGTGAGTCCCTGGCCAGTTGAGATTACAGGGAGACCCTGTCTCAAAACAAAGCAAAAACCAATTACACTTAGGTTGGAAGCAGGAAGATGGAAAGTTCCAGGGCGTAACTAGATTCTGTCTCAAAATAAAGCAAAAAATAAAACCAAACAAAGAAAGCAACTATGTGAGGTTTCATATGCTTATGATCCTAGTACCTGGGAGACAGGGGCAGGAGATGGAAATAAATCAGAGGCCAGTCAAGACCTTGTCTCAAAAACAAAGGAGCAGCTAAAAAGTAACAGTAGGGACTGGAAGTATGGCTTGGTGATAGTGTTTGTCTAGAATGATCTCAGTCCTGGGTTCACCTCCAACATGGCAAAAACAAAACCTCAACTGGCGGAGTGGGAGCTCCAAGTGCAACGAGTCCTGGGTTCCATCCCCAGCACCTAATAAACCACATGCTTGTAATCCCAGCACTCGGGAGAGAGAGGCAGGGACATCAGGAGTTCAAGGTTATCTTCTATTACATAGCAAGTTCCAGGCCAGCCTGGATACATGAAATCTTGCCCCCTGCCCCAAGAAAAGACCCCTACTCAAATTCCAGAACAGTGGAGAAACTTCAAATTAAAGAAAAGGAACTAGTGGCTGGAGGGATGGCTCAGCAGTTAACAACATTGGCTGTTGTTGCAGAAGACCCAGATTCGAATCCCAGCACCCTCATGGTAGTTAACAACTGTCAGCAACTCTAGTTCCAGGGGATCTGACAGGCTCTTCTGTCCTCTTTGGGCATTGCATGACACAGGCATATTTGCCTACATGCAGGCAATACACACATACACATAAAATAAAAATAATAGCCGGGCGTGGTGGTGCACGCCTGTAGTCCAGCACTTGGGAGGCAGAGGCAGGCAGATCTCTGTGAGTTCAAGGCTAGCCTGGTCTACATAGTGAGTTCCAGGACGGCTGGGGCTCACAGGGAGACCCTGCTTCAAAAAGACCAAAAAAAAATTTAATTAATTAATTAATTAATTTTAAAAAATAATAAATAAAATATTTCAAAAGAAGAAAGGGGTCTAGTCTTACTCTCTACCTGATGTCTACAAATGTTTTTGCAGTAGTTAATGGTCATTTTCCTCCCACATGCTGCATTCATTAAGCAGTGCAAGGCTGGAGGCTGGGAGATGGCTCAGTGGGCAAAGAGCTTGTCATGCAAGTGTGAGGACCTGAGTTCAAATCCCCAGAACCCAGGTAAACCAGTAGCACACGCCTGTAAACTCAGTGCTCCAAAGGCAAGGTGGGAGTTGGAGACAGGAGAATCCAGGAATGTACTCATCTCAAACAAGGTGGAAGGCAAAGACTGACACATCAGGTTGGCCTCTACCTCCACACATGCATTTTGTCAAGTGTACACCTGCACTCACATGCACAAACACATCATATACACACAGACACATAAAAGAGCCTAAGGAGTTATTTTAAACAAACCACTTTCTTTTGTGGAGAGGGCCTCAAATCTCAGCAAAGTGGTTGGTTACCCCTCTGACAATCATGTCACTATTGCACCAGTGGCTGTTTTAGTTTTTTTCAATATATTTTTATTAATTCTTTAAGAATTTCATATAGTGCCACTCCTCCCCAAGGTGTTTTATTATTTATTTATTTTTGTCTTTTTTAAAAAATTAAATTTATTTGTAGAAATGACTTTTTAAAAAAATTTTATATTATGTATATTCATGTACTGCCTGCATGTATGTAAGTGCACCCGTGTCACACAATGCCCAAGGAAGACAGAAGATAGTATCAGATCCCCTGGAATTGGAGTTATGGATGCTTGTTAGCTGCCATGTGGGTGCTGAGATTTGAACCCGGGTCTTCTCCAAGAACAGACAAATGCTCTTAACCGATGATCCATCTCTCCAGCCCCTTATTTTTGTCTTTTTGAGACAGGGCCTCCCTGTAGCCCCAGTTGGCCTGGAACTCACTATGTAGACCAGGCTGACCTTGAATTCACAGAGATCCACCTGGCTCTGCCTTATTTTTTAATAAAGATTTTATTTATTGGGCTGGAGATATGGCTCAGTGGTTAAGAGTACTGGTTGCTCTTGAAGAGGATCTGGGCTCGATTCCCAGTACCCACATGGCAGCTAACAACCCTCTGTAACTCCAGTTCTAGGGGATCTGACACCCTCTTCTGACCTATGAGGGCATTGCACTTACGTACATGCAGGCAATATATTTGTACACATAAAATAAAAAATAATACTAAATAAGTAATTTTAAAGGATTTTATTTATTTTTTATTTATTTGTATTTTATGAGTGTTTTGCCTGCATGTAAGTGCACCTGTGTCATGTAATGCCTGCAGAGGCCAGAAAAGGGTGTCAGATCCCAGAGAACTGGACAATTGTTAGCTACCTTATGGGTGCTGGAAATGGAATCCATGTCCCCTCCAAGAGCAGCCAGTGCTCTTAACTACGAAGCCATTTCTCCAGCCCCCTGTTTTAATTTTTACACAGGGTCTTACTTTGTAGCCCATGCTGGTCTCAACTCCGAATCCTCCTGCCTCAGCTTCTCAAGAACTGGTAAGTGGCCCCATGTCCAGGCAGTTCCTATTTAAATAAGCCCAATTTTTACACCTCAGCTCTCCCCCCAGAACTGCCGTGGCTCCATCTAGGACAAAGAGGAAACGTTTTTACTGCGGACTATGCAGATCTGGTCCTTTCTGCTTTCTGACCTTACCACTCTGTCCTGGTCACAGTGACCTTAGTTGGCTTGCTAAGAACACAAAACCACCTCAAACTCCAGCTCCAGGGACTCCTACACCCTCTTCTGGCCTTTGCAGGCACCTGCCCGCACATTCACAAACCCACACAGAGACACACACAACATAAAAAATAAAAATAAACCTTAACAACAGCAAACAAATAACAAACCCAGTAACAATAAAAATCAAAGGTCTATCAGATACTGACATCTTAATATGGGACTACCTAGCTTCCTCAACAGTATGAAATACATCTCTGTTCTTCCCCAACAGTATGAAATGCATCTCTGTTCGTTATAAATCACCCAGACTCAGGCATTCTGTTATAACATAAAATGGGCTATGTCTATAACTTTATAAAAAGTCAATTGAACTAAAATAACTAGTTCATCAATGGGCTTCATATGTATGTCTTTTTTCCTTAGTGAACCCTTCTAACATTGACACTTATATAAATGGAAAGTCACTATTATAAAAAAGTATCACTAAAGTTCTTTTTAAACTTTTTGTTTTTATTTATGTGTATGTGTGTGCGCGCCTGCTTGCCTATAATGTGCACTGTGTGCATGCAGGTACCCCAGCAGGCCAGAAAAGGGCATCAGAATACATGGAACTGGAGTGACAGGTGGTTGTGAGCCACTCAATGTGGGTGCTAAGAACCAAACCAAGGTCCTCTGCAAGACCAGAAAGTGTTTTTTAACCACTGAGCCACCTCTCTTCCCCCCTTTTTCGAGATAGGGTCTCTAGCCCTCTAACCCAGGTTTATCTTTAACTCACTCTGCTATAATGTAGCCCAGGATGCCTCCATTCCTGCGTGCTGGGATTTCAGACATGCACCATCACCAGTGGTTTGTACAGAGCTGAGGATGAACCCCGGCTTTGTGCTGTTGATTTGCATCCCCAGTCCGCACTATATTTGAGTTGTTACTTTTCTCACTGCTGTGACTAAATACCTCACAAAAGCAATTTAAGGAAGGAAAGGTGTGTTTTGACCCACTGTTTGAGAGAGAGTCTACTGGGGTGGGAAGTGCTAGCAAAGGCAACTGGTCACATTGCATCTGCAATCAGGAAGCAGAGAGAGATCAGTGCTCGCACTCAGCTCATGGGATGGTGCAGTGCATGTGTAGAGGTCTTCCCACCCATCTTTCCACCTCCATAGACTCTGTCTAGAAACGCCCAGAGGCATGACATAGGTTTGTCTCCTAGGTGATTCTAGATCCTGTCTTAGTCATCACAGTAGTTTAAGTGGAGACAGAGCAGTATTTACAAAAGTTACAACCAGGCCCTTGTGCTACCAGTTGTGATGGCTAATGTGAATTGTCAACTTGACAAGATCTAGACTCATCTAAGAGGCAAGCCTCCAGGCACATCTGTGAGGGATTATTTAGGTTATGTTAGCCTCAGGGCATGCCTGGGAGGATTATTTTGATTAGATTAATTGACCTGGGAAGACTCTTCTTAGCTCTGGGCAGGACCATTCCCTGGGCAGGGATCCAGAACTGTATAACCTGCAGGAAGTGAGCAGAGCATATGTGCATCTACCAAGTGTGGGTGCCTCATGAGCAGCTGCTCCAAGCTCCTGCTGCCTTTGACTTCTCCAAGGAATTGTACACTGGTGAGCTGAAATAAATCCTCTCCCTTAAGATGCTTTTGTCAGGGTATTTTATCACAGCATCGGGAAAAAGAAGCTGAAACCCAGCTTGTCTTGAGAAAGCACAGGAGCTGGTGGGGGCGGGGGCGGGGGGCTGCTCAGTGGTCAAGAGCACTGCTGCTCTTACAGAAGAGCCGAGTTGGCACCCATGTTGGGTGGCTCTCAGTTGCCTGCAGCTCCAGCCCCAGGGAGTATGAAACCCTTTTCTAGCCGCCAAGGGCACTGCACACACATGATGTATACACACGTACACACATAAAATAAAAAACAACATAAAATAAAGAAGCCTGGAACCATTCTCATCCTTCATGGTATTCACACAAGAAGTCGGATGGTCAGGATGATGTGACTAGCTGCCTTGGATCTATCTCCCATGCCTCTTCATTGGAGAGCACCCTACCTTGAGATGACAGGTGCCCACACAGGTGAAAGAGCACCTTTCCAGCTTCCTTTGCACCTGAGGGCAGCCATGAGGTCTTGTTACGCTTAGCGTTTTCAAAAGAAGCATGTCCTTAAAGACATTTCTCTTCATTACCTATTCTCCCTAATACTGGAACATAGTCTGGTACCTGGAACTTTGGTAGTCATATGGGATCATAAAGCAGGCCCTAAATGAATTTGACATCAAGATAGGAGACAGTTCCTGACACAGTGGAATGCCACATAGCACTCAGATAACTATATATGTTTATTTTTCTTTCCTTCTTTTTTAAAAAATTATTTTATTCTTATTTTATGTGTATGAGTGTTTTGCCTGCATGTCTGTAAGTGCACCCATGTTGTACAATGCCCTTAGAGGTCAGAAGAAGGTATCAGATTCCCCTGGAACTGGAGTTAGGGAGAGTTGTCAACTGTCATGTGGGTGCTGGGAACGAACCCGGGTCTTCTGCAAGAGCAGTCAGTGCTCTTAACCACTGAGCCATCTCTCTAGCCCCATAAGTTTATTTTTCATGAAGGAGCTATAAGCTCATTATTTTAATTAAAAATCTCTTTTATTATTTTTGCCTGGTGTGACAACACATGCTTTTAATCCTAGTACTCATGAAGCAGAGACAGGTGGATCTCTGTGAGTTCCAGTCTAGCTTGGTCTACACAGTGAGTTCTAAGCCAGCCAGTGCTACATAGTAAAGCCCTGTCTCAAAAACAAACAAAATATATAAATAAAAATAAATCTTTTATTACTTTAAATTATTGTCTGTGTGTGTATGTGATTGTGAATACAGGTGATTACAGAGATCAGAAGAGGGTGTTATATCCACCGGAGCTGGAGTTAAAGGTGGCTGTGAACCACCTGACATGGGTGTTTGGAATTGAACTTGGGTCCTCTGCAAGAGCAGAAAGTGCTCTTAACAGCTAAGCCATCTCTCTAGCACCTCTAATTTTAATTTTAGTGCTTTAAGAAAACCTAATTTTTATTTTATGTATATGAGTGTTATGCTGCATGTGTGTAATTGCACCCGTGCTGTGCAATGCCCTCAGATGACAGAAGAAGAGTCAGATCCCCAGATCCCCTGTAATTGGAGTTATAGAGGGTTTGTTAGCTGCCCTATGGGTGCTGGGATTTGAACCCAGGTCTTCTGCAAAAACAGCCAGTGCTCTTAACCATTGAGCCATCTCTCCAGCTCACTTTTTACTTTTATTTATTTTTTGGTTTTTTTGAGACAGGGTTTCCCTGTAGCTCCAGCCAGCCTGGAACTCACTATGTAGACCAGGCTGGCCTTGAACTCACAGAGATCTACCTGCCTCTGCCTCCTGAATGCTGGGATTAAAGGTGTGTGCCACCATGCCTGGCTCCAGCTCACTTTAACTATTGAGACAGGGTCTCACTATGTAAGCTCTGGCTAGTCTCAAACACATAGAGATCTATGTATTCTGCTTTGCCAGTGCTGGGATCACAGGAGTGCACCATCATGTCCAGCTCCTCATTTATGAAATTATGTATTGATGTTTCATATTTAAGGCCTGGGTTTGGTCTCTAGCACCACATAAACCCAGCATGGTGTTGGAGGCCTGTGTTCCTAGCAGCAGTTTGGAGGCAGAAGCAGGAGGATCAGGAATTGAAGGTTATCTTCAGCTACCTAGAATTTGAGGCCAGTTTGGTATGCATGAGACCCTGTCTAAAAAAAGCATATATTTTATTATTTTCTTTAGAATTTTTTTTTAAATAAAACTTTTGAGAATCTGAGACCTGTGAGATGGTTCACACGTAACAGCTCTTGTCACCGAGATTGACAACCTGAATTTGATGCCTGGGACCCACAAAGTGGAAGGAGAGCATCAGCTCCCACAAACTGTCCTTTGACCCCCACACATGTACATGTGTGTTCTTGCAGAGGATCCAGGTTTGTTCCCAACACCCACGTGGCAGCTCACACCATCTTTAACTCCAGTTCCAGGGGATCCGATGCCCTCTTCTAGGCTCCTCTATAACCTGCACTCATGTGGTGCCTACACATATATGCAGGCAAAACAGTCATGCACTAAAATAAGCAAAATATAAAAATATATATATAATTTTTTAAAAGTTTTTGAGAATCTTCCAAATTATAAAGCTGGGGATGACAACATGATTATATTAGCTACTGTTTTTTTTCACATTACGACAAAACACCTAATGGAAACCACTTAAGAAAGGAAAGATCTCTTCGTTCTGGTTCTAGTAGCTTCATGCATCATCCTGGGGAGGATGTGGTGGATCACAGGACATTCCACCATAGTAGATGGAAAGAGAGAAGGGCAAGATCCAATCCACAAGGATGCATTCCCACAGCCTAGCTTCCTCCATCTGGGGAGACATGCCACCTGCCTCCCAATAATGTGTGCAGATCAATCCAGCCATGCACTAAAGCATTCATTAAATCAAAGTCCTCTGGACTCCTTGATCTCATCCCTGGAAATGCCCACAGTCACACCCAGAAGTGAGATTCTGCATTGGCTCAGGCCTACCTCAGCCCAATCAGATTCACAGTCAAGATTAACCAACACAACATCCAGCCCCACCTCAGGTTCCAGGCAGATCAAGAAGGGGCTGGGGCTCAGCTGGCGGAGCTGAGCCAAGTGAGTCAAGTATGTAGCCCATTTCTGTAATCCCATGACTGAACAGGTAAAAACAGAAAGACGAGACATTCACAGTCATCTTAGCTATCAGACAGTTGTGGCAGGAGGATCAGATATTCAAAATCATCTTCAGATACTAATGAGTTCGAGGCCAGCCTGGGATGGCCAAGATCCTATCTCAAAAAATAAAAACAACAAAGAAAAACAAACAAACAAACAACCTGCAGGACACACAGAAATTGGTTTGTTCTATACGCAGAAACTTTGACTATTTTCTTTTTCAGAGGGCATCCCTAAAGCCTAACAAATAAAGAACAAAGAAGTAAATGGTTACTAACATTAAAAATATATATACTAATAGGCTGGGATGGTAGTATATGACTTTAATCCCAGCACGCTGAGGCAGCTTGGTCTACATAGCAAGCTCCAGGCTGTATAGTGAGACCCTGTCTCAAAATAATAATAATACACCAGGCATGGTGGCACACACCTGTAGTCTCAGCACTTGGGAGGCAGAAGCAGGCAGATCTCTGTGAGTTCAAGGGCAGCCTAAGAGAGAGACCCTGTTTCAAAAACACCAAAAAAAAGGCAATAATAATAATAATAATACTAAGAATAACAACAACAAGAGAACAGAATGTCATGGGGAAAGACTGAAATCCCAGCACTTGGAAGGCTGAAGCAGGATGATAGCAGTCAGCTTGCAGCAAGCCTGGGCTATGGGGTGAGAATCTATCTCAATAAAATAAAATAAAATAAGTCAAGCATGGCGGTACATGCCTTTAATCCTAGCACTCAGGAGGCAGAGGCAGGAGGATCTACATAAGATCGAGACCAGCCTGGTCTACATAGCCAAGTCCGGGCCAACTGGGGCTACAGAGAGACCCTGTGTCAAAAAAAAAATAAAGATAAATAAATAAGATAGGCAGCTCCTAAAAAAAGATATCCAAGATTGATCTTTGGTCTCCACATATGTATGCACATACACACACACATACACATAAACACATATACAAATATGCATACACTGACATGCACATAAACACACCCATATACACTTAAATACACACACATTGTACACACATGCCATACACACACAAACACACACACACATATAGACCTACAAACGGACACACACTCATATATGCATAAATACACATACGCCACACACATGCACATGCATATACACATACACACAGACACACACCCATATATGCACAAACATACAGACACACACATACACACATACACTGCCACGCACAAACATTACACACATACATATATGCACATGCAAACTTACATGCACTTATATATACATACACATAAAAACATATATGCACTTACATATAAAACATATGCATGCACACACATACATGCACATACATATTCTTTTTTTAAAATATTTTATTTTATTTTTATGTGTATGTGTGTATTGCCTGCATGTAGGTAAGTGCGCCCGTGTCGTGCAATGCCCACGGAAGACAGAAGAGGTTGTTGGATCCCCTGGAACTGGAGTTACAGGCAGTTGTTAGCTGCCATGTGGGTGCTGGGATTCGAACCCAGGTCTTCTGCAAGAACAACCAGTGTTCTTAGCTGCTGAGCCTAACACACATACATAGTCTAAAAAGGAAGGAAAAGACAAACACAAGCCCATCAATAATAACTGACACAGACAAATGTGCCCTCTGCAAGTCAGTACGAGGAAGTGAACACATTTGGAAGCTTAAACCCCTCTTGGAAGAAAGCTAGGAACCAGGCAGAGGGAAAAGAAAGGAACACTCCCCCAACAGAAGCAGAGCAGCTGAGCTCCTCCCTGTGTGGAGCCAGCACTGACCAGCCTCTGCTGCTTTCCCGGCCTCTTCCCACTGCTACAGCTTTTCTCTTTTCTGTCTACGTTTGGTTCCTTCATACCCCAGGGTCTTTGCATATCCTGTTTCCTTTGCTTAGAAAGCTCTTCCTTTTTCTAACTTCTGCCCACTTGTTCCCTCTTAGCCCGTCTTTAGCCCGTCTTTAGTTGGATTTCTAATCTCTCCTGAGGTCTCAACTCCACGGACTTTTTTTTTTTTGCTCTGAGACAGGGTCTCACTATGTAGCCCTGGCTGGCCTGGAACTCACTATATAGACCAGGATGACCTCGAACTCACAGAGATTTGCCTGCCTCTGCCTCCTGAGTGCTGGGTTCAAAGGCATGTGCCACCATGCCTGTTGAGGAACAGCCTTTAAAAAAAGTAATTATCTATAATGGCATGAAGTAATGAATGGGGGGGTATCAAATCTCTGCTGCCAATAGAGTCAGAAAATATAATCTCTCTCTCTCTCTCTCTCTCTCTCTCTCTCTCTCTCTCTGTCTCTCCAATTGGCTGTGTAGTCAAGGATGGCCTTGAACTTCCCATCTTCCTGCATCCACCAAGTGCTGGAAGAATGAGCAAACCAGGCAAGCACTCTATAAACAGCTACAGCCCAGCCCCTGCTACCTCAAAGCCTTCAGCTAAACTCAGAGGCCTCCAAGGCCTTTTGACGAATGTCTGCAGCATCAAGGGGCACGCCACCACTCTTCTGGGCCTTTGTGACTCTTCAGAAGGAAGATACTCAAAATTATGTCAGATATTGGGGGGTGGGGTACACCTGTAATCTCAGCACCTGAAAGGCAGAAGCAAGAAGTCAGGAGTTCAAGGTCATCTTCAGCTACATAGTGAATTCATCAGTCTGGGTTACACGAGACTTGGTTGCAATAAAAAAAAATTTTTAAAAAAGGAAAGGAATTTAAAAGATTTTTTTAAGACTCCTAAAAGTGTTGCAGGTCCCTGGGCATCGTCCGGTGATACCCAATGAGAAACAACCTTCAGACGCTGTGAAGGATAATGGTTGTCTCAGAGCACTGACTCCAGTCCTAAAACATCTTCTGTAAGATGTGGGCTCAGAACCTTACCTAAGGTGACACCCGAGAATGTGATGCTGTTCCTCTCCCAGGAAAGGCTGCCCAGAGTGAGGTGGGGGTTTTTTTGGGGGGGTCGTGAGTGCTGAAGAGCAATGTACTGCTGGACCACGTCCCTAACCTCAATTTGCTTTTCGATTTGTTATAATTTTTTAAAAAAACATTTATTATTTTTATTTTATGTGTATGAGTGTATTGCCTGCATGTCTGTAAGTGCACTCCTGTCATGCAATGCCCGAGGAGGTCAGAAAAGGGTGTCAGATCCCCTGGAACTGGAGTTATGGTTGGTTGTTAGCCATCATGTGGGTGCTGGGAATTGAACCCAGGTCCTCTGAAAGAGCAGCCAGTGCTCTTAACCACTGAGCCATCTCTCCAGCCTCTGTTTCAAACTTTTAATATACATTAATTGATTTATTTTTGTTTTACTTGACTGTGACAGGATCTCCCTGTAGCCCTAGCTGGCCTAGAACTTGCTATGTAGACCAGGCTAGCCTTGAACTCACAGAGCTCCACCTGCCTCTGTCTCCCAAGTGCTGGGATCAAAAGCCTGCACCACCACGCCCAGCTATTTATTTGTGTGTGTGTGTGTGGGGGGGTGCGCCTGCCATAGGTGGAGGTCAGAGGACAAGATGTGGAAGTCAATTCTCTCCTTCCACCATATGGATTCCAAGAATCAAACTCGGGTTGTCAGGCTTAGGGGCAAATGCCTTCAACCAATGAACCATCTCACTGGTTCTTGGTTTTGTTTTTTTGAGACAGAGTCTCTCTTAGCTCAGGCTGGCCTCAGACTCACTCTGTAGCTGAGGATGACCTTAAATCCCTGATCCTCCACCTCCCAAGTGCTAGGATTATAGGTGTGTGTCATCACACCATGCTCAATCTCCATTTATAATCAAACAATTCATCATCCTAATGCTTATAAATAAATGGCTGATAACCGCCAGAATTAACCACTTAGTATCTGTTTTCTTGACTAAAATGCTAACCATGGTTGTTTGTGGGGTTGTGTTACTGGGGGGAGGAAGGACTTAGCGCAATTCTGTGTTTCTCCACTACTGTTAAGTGTAGACACATAGTATGTGCTCAATAAAATTTTAATGACTAGTGATTGGAGAGATGACTATGCAGTTAAAGAGTGCTTGGTCTTTTTGAGACAGAGTCTTCTTGTAGCCCCAGCTGGCCTGGACTCGCTCTAGAGACTGGCTGGCCTTGATCTCACAGAGATCTGCTGAGATTAAAGGCCTGAGCCACCATACCTGGCTAGTACTCTTTTTTAATTAAAAAAAAAAAATTGTTTTTATTTATGTGTGCATGTTGTATGTGTGTGTGTGTGTGTGTGTGTGTGTGTGTGTGTGTGTGTTACATGTGTTCAGGTGCCCAACCTGCCTGATGTGGGTGTTAGGAACTGAACTTGGGTCCTCTAGAAGAGCAGCAAGTGCTCTTAACCACTGAGCCACTTCTCTGATCCTTAGAGTGCTTGCTGGTCTTGCAGAGTACCCAAGTTTGGTTCTCAACACCCAATACAAGCACCTTACAACCTGGAACTCCAGATCCAGGGAATATGATGCCTTCTTCCGGTCTCTGTGGGCACTTCCAGATATGAATGCACACACAGACATACACACACATACATAAATAAAAAATAAAAAAACCTAAAAAAATTTTTTTTTCAATGACTAAGGGGGAGGGAAGATATGTGCCTTTTTTTTTTTAAGATTTCCACTTTGTCATGTATAGCTATAGGAAAATATATTTCAAGGATTGTGTGGGTCTTTTTGGCATCCCATAAAATACTGCATGGCAGAGTTGCTCTGTGATAGATGCTGAATTGTGTGTTAGCATAGGATTTTTATAAAAATTATTCTGTACTTGGGGCTGGAGAGATGGCTCATGGTTAAGAGCACTGTCTGCTCTTGCAGAGGACCTGGGTTCAGTTCCTAACACCCACATGGCAAGTAAGAACTGTCTGCTAACTCCAGTTCCAGGGGATCCGATGCCCTCTTCTGACCTCCTCAGGCATTGCATGACATGAGTGGACTTACATACATGCAGGCAATAAACTCAGACATATAAAAATAATAAATAAATAATTTTTTTTTTTTGTCTTGAGACCCAGTCTCCCTGTCGCCCCAGCTGGCCTGGAACTCCTCTATGTAGACCAGGCTGGCCTTGAACTCACAGAGATCCACTTGCCTCTACCTCTCAAGTGCTGGGATTAAAGGCCTGTGCCACCACTCCTGGCTCCATAAATAAAATATTTTTAAAAAGTATCCCATATCCATTCAAGACCAAGATTCCAAATGCCAAAGATATAAAATGCTATGGTCTCTATAAATAATTTGTTCACATGATATTTGTTATGGTGTTTGTGACACTGGGAACCAAACCCAGGACTCATGGGTGCTAGGCAACCACTCTACCACAGAGCCATACTTCGGGGCCTATTTTGTAAACCTCTTATGAAGGTTTGCATTAGTCAAAAACATCCTGTATATGATGAGGAAGCAACATCCCCTGGAAGGACATCTGGCTTTATTATCATAGCCAACCCTTCAAGACAGGGTCTCCCTGTAGCCCCAGCTGGCCTGGAACCCATAATGTAGACCAGCAGGCTGACCTCAGTCTCACAGAGATCTGCCTGCCTCTGCCTCCTGAGTGCTGGGATTAAAGGCTTGTGCCACCACGCCCAGCAACCAGCCCCTTTCTTACCCACAGTGTCACCGTTCAGAGCTTCAGTTACCTGATGTGGTCAGTCAACTTGAGTCTGAAAATATCAAATGGAAAATTCTAAAAATACTCAGTTGATATGTTTTAAATTTCATGCCCCTCTGAAGACGGCAAAGCTCTCTCACACTATGCAGCTCCGCCCCGTGGCATGTGGTATATGATACAAATCTCCCCTTGTTTTGGGCATCCATACTGGCACTGCCCTCTCCTTGGCTAATCAGTACTTGCTTGGGTTACTGGTTAAATTTTAATGGCATTGCTTTGCTTGTGTTCAAGCAGTCCTGGGGTGTGGCTCCATTGGTAGGATGCTTGTCTAGCATGCAGAAAGCCCTGGGTTCCATTCCCAGTCCGGTATAAACTCGATGTGGTGGTGCACACCTGTAGTCCCAGCACTGTGGATGAGGGAGAAGGCCAGCCTAATAGAGTAAGGAAGGTCAGAAGTTCAGAGGTCATCCTTGGTTACCTGGGGAGTTTGAAGTCAGTCTGGGGTACACGAAAACCTCTCTGTCTTTCACAAAAAAACTAAACCTTACTGTGGCTGGAGAGATGATTCAGCTGTTAAAGGCAATGGCTGCTCCTACAGAAGACAAATTCTAGTACTCACATCTTGGCTAACAACCATCTGTAATTCCAGTTCCAGGGGATCTGATGACACCTTTTTCTGTCCTGCATGACACGAGTGCACTTAAATACATGCAGGCAATACGCTCATACATATAAAATAAAAATTTAAAAAGTAAACCTTATTTACTTCATAAATGGCCCAAAGCACAGATTATTAGACCTTTTACCAGAAAACATTCTTACCGTTCTACTCTTTCGATAATCTCTTACTGTGCTTGGTAAGTTGCCATTCATCATGTGTATATATAGGACAATAAGCATGGAGGCTTTGGAAGCATTCAGTTTCAGGTATCCCTTGAGATTCTTGGGGTGTGCCCCTCACAAATAAGGGGGAGTATTCTGTATAGTTATTACATTCAATAAAAATTTAAAGATTTAAAATTTAAAGTCTAGTGAACTCTTTTTTAAAAAATATTTTATTTGTTATTTTTTTGTGTGTGTGTATGAGTGTATTGCCTGCATGTAAGTGCACCTGTGTCATGCAATGCCCGAGGAGGCCAGGAGAGGGTATCAGATCCCCCTGGAACTGAAGTTACAGATGGCTGTTAGCTGCCATGTGGGTGCTGGGAATTGAACCTGGGTCCTCTGCAAGAGCAGCCAGTGCTCTTAACCACTGAGCCCCTGAACTCTTTTTTATTTTTAAATTTATTTTTAAGTTTTATTCATGCGTATTTGTGTGTGTGTGCATGTGTGTGTACATGTGTGGGTATGTGTGTATGCTACATGTGTGCAGGTGCCCATGGAGGCCAGAAGATCTCCTGGAACTGGAGTTGCAGGCTGTTATGAGCCACCTGATATGGGTGCTGGGAAGGGAACCAGGGTTCTCCTGCAGAGCAGCAAACAGCCTTAACCACTGAGTCATCTTTCCAGCCCCCACTGAATTCTGTCATACAATAAAAATCATTTAAATCTAGACGTGGTGGTGCATGCTTATAACCCTAGCCCTGAGGAAGTACAAGCGGGAAGATTGAGGATTTCAAGGTCCTCCTTGGCTATATTTAGAATTTGACGCCAGCCTGGGCTATAGGAGACTGTGTCTCATCTCAAAAGAAGAAGACTGTAAGGACCACTGTTGAGATGCTTCAGTCAGTAAAGGCAGAAAAGAACTCATTCCACAAAGTTGTCCTCTGACATCTGCAGCTCCACAGACACAGCTCTTGCTTCCCGCCTCCCAATCGTACACACATAATCATAAGAATGAAAGAAAAAAATTAGAAAGAGTCATCTAAACCTTCTCTAGTGGGGTTCACACTGAGTTCACTCTGCGTAGACAGCCTCCCGATCTTTTTTGCCTCACAGAATAGAAAGTTTTGTTGAACTGGACTTACAAACATTTGCCGGTGATCTTCGGTGTTCAGCCACTATGTAATAAAGGCAGGTTTTAGTGATTTGCATAAGTCTGTAGTTCTGTTGTGTCTCAGGGTTTTTTTTTTTTTTCCTCTCTCTCTCTAATTAAAATTGATCTTCGAGTCAGATGTTGCGGCACATGCCTTAAATCCCAGCACTCAGGAGACAGAGGCAGGAAGATCTCTATGAGTTCCAGGCCAGCCAGGGCTCCATAGTGAGACCCTGTCTCAAAAAAAAGAGAAAAAAAAAGTGTGTGAAGAAAGTTCACATGCACACAAAGACAGGCTGGGACATAGTTTGGTGGTAGACGGCTTGTCTATTATCAGGAAGGTCCTGGGTTTATCCCCAGCACCACAGAACAACAAACACAAAATAAACAAAAGACGTAGGAAGAAAAGGAAGGAAAACTTCGAAAAGAAGACACACAAAGCACGTGTGTCCGTGTAAAAGTGGAGTCTTCCTCTTCTAAATACAAAGCAACAGGCTGAGGAGCTGGTCCAGAGACAGCTTCCAGGGAGCACCGTCTGTGCCATGCACTGGGGACTGGACTTCCTCCTGCTTTCTGTCTCCACCACAAAGGGTTATTTGGATTCAGAATAAGGAGACTGAAGAGTTGTCAAGTCTCCACCAAAATATGAGAGATGTTTTTTTCTCTGTGGTTTAGTTGGTGAGCATCCAACCTCATTTTGTAAAAAATGACATAGTTAGCATATTCTAGATACTTAAAGATTGAAATGCATTTCTTGTATTTTGGAAATGTATGAGAAGGGGCAAGAGAGATTTCTCAGTGGTTAAGAGCACTGACTACTTTTGCAGAGGATCCGGGTTCGATCCCCAGCACCCACATGGCAGCTAACAACTGTCCGTAACTCCAGTTCTAGAGAAATCTGACAACCTCTTCTGACCTCCACAGGCATTGCACAACACAGGTGTACTTACACACATGCAGGCAATACACTCATACAAATAAATAGAAAAAAATAAATTAAAACAAAAGAAAATGTGCAAGAAGTATTTATATACACATATATACTTTCATTTTTCAAAATATTTTATCATTTTTATTTTATGTGTATGAGTGTATTGCCCGCATGTATGTGAGTGTACCCATGTAGTGTAATGCTGTGGAGGTCAGAAGAGGGCTTCGGATTCCCCTGGAACTGGATATAAAGACAGTTCATAGCCGCCATGTGGGTGCTGGGAATTGAACCCGGGTCCTCTGTAAGAGCAGTCAGTGCTCTTAACCGCCGAGCCATCTCTCCAGTCCCTACTTTCATATATTTTTTAAATATATGAAATATATACTTTGTGGTTGAGTAATTAGAATGCACAATTAAGCAAAATGAAATTCCTCCAGGCATTATGGCTAGATCTGATGTGTTAGTTCTGGTTGTTTTTGTTATCAGTGCTTTTTCAAACTTGTACTTTTATTTATTTAATATCGTTTACCGTGTGTGTGCACACAGGCTTTGTCACTTGTGGAGGTCAGAGGAAAACTTGTGGCTCGCTTCCCTGCTTTCATAGATTCTGGGGATTGAGCTTCGGTTGTCAGACAAGCGCTTTTACTCTGAGCCATGCTAGTAACCCTCACTGATATTTTTTATTTACTTTATTTTTTTAATAATTTTATTTGTTATTTTTATTTTATTGTGTATCGCTGCATGTATGTAAGTGTACCTGTGTTGTGCAGTCCTGGAGGAGATTAGAAGAAGGGGTTGGATTCCCTGGAAATGGAGGTAGGAACGGAGTTGTTAGCTGCCATGTGAATGCTGGCTATTGAACCTGGGTCCTCTGGAAGAACAGCCAGTGCTCTTAACTGCTGAGCTATCTCTCCAGCCCCTCTTTCCTTCTATTTAAAATTTGTTTTATTTATATATTTTATTTATATGTATGTGTGTGGAGGATATGTATGTGCACATGTGTGTGCAGGTGCCTACAGATGCAATAGGTGTTGGATCCCCTGGGGTTACAGGTGGTTGTAAGCTGCTGGATGTGGGTGCTGGGAACTGAACTTGAGTCCTCGGGAAGAACAGCCCTTTTAACCCCTGACCTGTCTCTCCAGCACCCTCACTGCTTTCTTAAGGTAGATACTATGACATGGTAGTACATACCTGTAACCTGGAGGCTGAGGCAGGAGGATTGTTGCCAGTTCCAGACCAACCTAGGCTACAGAGTAAGACCTTGTCTTGAAAAGAAGGAAGGAAGGAAGGAAGGAAGGAAGGAAGGAAGGAAGGAAGGAAGGAAGGAAGGAAGGAGGGAGGGAGGG
>NW_008340140.1:2745326-2753222 GCF_000622305.1 Nannospalax galili
GATCTCTGCACATACATACATGCAGGCAATACACATAAAATAAAAAGGAAGAGAGAGGAGGAAGAGGAGAAGGAAGGAAGGAAGGAAGGAAGGAAGGAAGGAAGGAAGGAAGGAAGGAAGGAAAGATCCTTCTGCCAGCAAATAAAAATTTTGTTGTTGGGTTTTTCTGTTTGTTTTGTTTTGTGACAGGGTCTCAGTCCAGGCTTACCTTAAACTCACTATGTAGCTGAGGATGGCCTTGAACTTCTGGTTTTCCTGCTCCCTTCTCCAGAGTGCTGAGATTATAGATGTGAGCCACCATGCCTGGTTTATGCAGAGACAAGGGTCGAACCCAGGGCTTCTTCCATGCTAGACAAACTACCTACAGAGCCACCTCCTCAGCCTCCAGTTCAAGTTTTATAAACATTGAAATGGATTCAAACAAGTGGATGTGTTGAGAAGCGCCTAGCACTTGCTCTTAGATAATGCCATCTGCTGCTGACCGACCTGGCCAGGGAGCCACTGTGTGAGTGTGATTTATACTCCTGTGAGATTGGGAAAAAGAAAAGGAAGAGAAAAAAAATTTGTCTCTGGGACAGAGGTCGGTGAGCCAATCCCCGCCTGGAAAACACATAGCTCCAGGCAGCAAAGAACATTAGAACAGAGCTGTGTGATCCTGTGCAGGTTAGTTACCACCTCTGGACCTCAGATTTTGACCCTCTGAGAATGAAGACATTCATAGTATCTGTCTCTAGGGGCTGTCAGGATTAACCAAAACAATCCACATAAAACTCAAAAAAACCTGGGATGAAGCTTAACCGTTTAAGCTCAAACGTTTGCCTCCTTGTTATGTGATTGGTGACTACTCCTTCCCCCAAAATGGCTACTCTTCTGCAAAGGGGACATAAAGAATCCCTGCACCAGGGAGGGATTAGTCACCAACGAGGGGGAGGATCTCGCACGAGAGAACAAAGTTTTCTTTTACATGGTTTGAAAATGAAATTGGGCCAGAAGACAGCCGTAGAGTGCCGCCCAGCCCGGCAGGAGGGCAGAGCAAGGGACTTTTAGCTGAGTAATAAAAGAGAGCGTTCCTCCCGTTCCTCCTGACCCCGCCTTCCGCCTTCTACCGGGATTGTAAAACCACAGCCGAAATGTCCAAGGTCTCCTAGGTGTTTTATAAAATCCACTTAATTTAGGCCACCTGATCTTCATTTGCCACCTGTTTACGTTGCCTGTTCTAAGCCGGGGAGCCCTAAACTCTGGCCATGTTTGTCATCAGACACAGCAGCAGCTCCTACAGCGTCTATACTAACCACCCACTGGGTGGATTACACACACAAAAAGCATAAGACGGTCTTTTAAAAAATAACTTTTCCCCTAAGTGTCAGGGGAGGAAAAAAATCCCCAATCTTACATCATTGTTAAAATGTGAAAATCAAACACACACTCTACACACAAAGGAAATTAAAACTCAGTGGGGATCATTCCTAAGATATTAATGGACCAGAAGAAATGAATCTGATCGGGGCGGGGGGGGGGGGGAGATAAAATAATACCAGAATGTACTCAAGGAGAAAAAAAAGAGGAAGCCATTTTATAGTAAACCCATATTCTAGACCACTTCCTTTTCCAACAGGTACATCCCTATTGTAAGAGGGGTGAGGGAAGGATGGGGCAAGGAGGATGGGGGACCCTAGAGCCTCAAGGTAGAGGGTGGATTCTAAAGATTAAACATTTAATGCAGAAGCAAAATCCAGAAGCTCCCAGGCCTCCCATTTGGAGGAGAATATGCAAATCAAGTGGAGGGACAATGGGACTGGAAGACAGGGCTTTGTGCAGGAGCCCTGGGATTCAGTAGGACTGATTCTGTCTCTTCTAAACCACAGTTTACTAATCTTCCCTTTCAGCTCTGAAAGTGCTATTAAGAGAAATC
This sequence comes from Nannospalax galili, assembly GCF_000622305.1. Taxonomy (NCBI): domain Eukaryota; kingdom Metazoa; phylum Chordata; class Mammalia; order Rodentia; family Spalacidae; genus Nannospalax; species Nannospalax galili. Next base: position 2,747,239 of record NW_008340140.1, read on the forward strand.
CTCCATGGCTGGGTGTGGTGGCCCACACCTTTAATCCCAGCACTGAGGAGGTCCAGTTCCAGGTCAACTAGGTGTGGAGAGAGAGAGAGAGAGAGAGAGAGAGAGAGAGAGAGAGAGAGAGAGAGAGATCTTCCTGGAAAATCCTTTTAACAGGACAATGCCAATAGACAGTACCATGTGAAGAAGTAATTCTAAGCTTTTCTGTAGCTTGGATCCAAATAGTGTTTCCCTATCTACATTATTTATCTGTATAGACTTAGAGTTGTTGGTAAAGAAGATATACAGGCAGTTTCTAAGACCGCTAATCCAGAATCATTGACAGTTCAACTCTTACTTATTTTAACCTAAAATTATGTGGGGTTTGTTGTTATTGTTTGTTTGAGATAAGGACTCACTGTGAAGCCCAGGCTGGCCTGCAACCCACAGAGATCCAGTTCTCTCGACACCCAAGCAGTAGGATTGAAGGTGTATGGCACCATGGAGCCTTAATTTATATGGTTTTCTTTTTTACTATTTTTATTTATTATTTTTATTTTATGTATATGAGTGTATTGCCTACATGTAGGTAAGTGCACCCATGTCGTGCAATGCCTACGGAAGACAGAAGAGGCTGTCAGATCCCCTGGAACTGGAGTTACAGACAGTTGTTAGCTGCCATGTGGGTGCTGGGATTTGAACCCAGGTCTTCTGTAAGAACAACCAGTGTTCTTAGCCACTGAGCTGTCTTTCCAGCCCATTTTTTTTGTTTTTTTGAGATAGAATCTGATTAGGAAATCCTGGCTGGCCAGGGACTCTCTATGTAGATGAGGGTGAGGGTGGCCTCAAACTCAGAGATCCACCTGCCTTTGCTTTCTGAGCACTGGGATTAAAAATGAGTGCCATCCTGCCCAGCCCCTAAAATAATGTTTTAAGAATAAGTACTGGCCAAGAGGCAGAGGCAGGAGGATCTCTGTGAGTTCCAGGCCAGCCTGGTCTGCATAATGACTTCCAGGCCAGCCAGGACCCTGTCTCAAAAACAAAACAAAATAAAATAAAACAAAACAAAACAACAGGGGTGGAGAGACAGCTCAGTGGTTAAAGTGCTTATCCTCTTGCAGAGGACCACGGTTTGGTTCAGATCATCCATATCAGACAGCTCACAACTGCCAGGGGAATCAGATGCCTTCTGACCTCCATGGGCACCTACATGCACATGATGCATATAAACTCACACAGGCACACATGCATACATAGAATTAAATATTAAAGACAAAAAAAGAAAAAAGAAAGGAAGGTAAGGTGGCTAAGTGGGTCACCTGGTGAAATGCTTGCCATACAAACCTGAGGGCCTGAGCTTGATCCCTAGAACCCCCATAGTAAAAGCCTAAGGAGAGAACTGAGTCTGAAAAGGGGTCCTCTGACCTCCGCATGCACGGTGCCACATCATGTACACACACAGTAACAAATTTTTTTAATTTATTATTTTATGTGTATGAGTGCTTTGCCTGCATATATGTGATTCCATGTTGTTGCAATGCCCGCAGAGGCCAGAAGAAGATGTCGGATCCTCTGGAACTGAGTTAGGGACAATTATTAGCTGCTATATGGGTACTGGGACTCAAACCTGGGTCCTCTGCGAGAGTAGCCAGTGCTTTAACCATTGAGTCATCTCTCCAGATAATAGACATTTTAAAAAGGAATAAATACTACTAGGGGCTGTAGAGATGGCTCAGAGGTTAAGAGTGTGTTCTGCTCTTCCTAAAGTGGTCCCCAGCACCCACATCAGGTGGCTCACAACTACCTACCTGTAACTCCAGTTCCAGAGGCTCCTATGCCTCTGGCCTCTTAGGACGCCTGCACTGAGACACATATATCCACATTCACACACATATACATACAATTAAAAGTAATAAACATTTTAAATTAATTTAACTTAAATAATCAATAATTAATTTCATTTAATAATTAATTAAAACATAAAAAAGAATACATATTTATTGGGCTGTGGTTCAATTGGTAGAGTGCTTGCTTAGCACGCATGAAGCCCTGGACTCCATTCCCAGCACAGCATAAACCTGGCTTGGTGGTGTATACCTGTCACCCAGAAAGCAGAGGCAGGAGCATCAGGAGTTGAAAGCCTGCCTCAGCTGCATACCCAGTCAGAGGAGAGCCTGGGCTACTGAGCTGCAGAAAAGCCTGTCTCAAAAAAACAATGAAACAGGGTCAGGAGTGAACACTTGTTCTTCCAGAGGACCTGGGCTCCATTCCCACATACATGGCAACTAACAACTGAACTTAACTCCAGTTCCAGGGAATCCAACGCCCTCTTCTGGTCTCCTCAGGCATTGCACAACACAGGTGCATTTACACATACGGGCAATACAATTGTACACATAAAAATACAAATAATTTTAAAAATTAAAGAAACAATGAAGCAGACAAACAAGCACAACCAGGTGAGGCTGTGGACACCCAGCCTTCAGGAGACAGAGGCAGGTGGATATCTGAGTTAGAGGCCAGCCTGGTCTACATAGTGTTCTAAACTAGTCAGGGCTACATAGTGAGTCCCTGTCTCAAAAAAACAACAGCAATTTTTAAAAATTAAGTACCTGGAAACACTTCCTTTTAAGGAAAGAGAGCAGAAGAGGCCGCCCCAGGAAAGAACCACCTCACTTATATTTATTCCTGACACAAACATTTGCCGACTTCCAGGTGATGGTGTGCGCTTAGGCAGTCATGATCAACAAATCTAGATCCATATTACTGATTCAAACACTCTCATCTGTGACCCATCTCTGGCCAAATTCTGCAGAACTGGGGCTGTATATAAGGCCTTCTAGAACACAGGCCAGCCTAGCTGGGGCCCCACGCCCATTTACAGTTCCACATGAAACTTGGAGGCTGGCCAAGGGTATGGCCGAATAATTACTGTGCCAGAACTAGTTAATCTCAGGCCCTGGGGAGGCTAGGATAACCCCCCCCCCATGATGGACCAGCGGGGGTGGGGGGAATAAGCTTCTTTCTTAGTGGGACCCCCCACCCCCAACCCTCAGCTACCCGCACTTCGAAACCACTCCAGTCCTGAGCAAATTTGGCACGGGCGCTTTGGATTTAGGCCTCGGTCGGTTTTTGGCACAGGTAGGAAAGGAGGAAAAAAATGGTGTAAGCAAGTTTCGAAATCTGAGAGGACTTCAGAAGTGACTCAGTGTTTCCTTTTGGAAAAGTGCAATAATTGGCTTTCGGGAGAACTCAGCTTTGAAGAGCGTTTCCAAATATCGAGGACCTTTCCGATCTATCTGTGTTCCGGCATCCCCACGTTTTCATGTTTACATCTCCCAGAGGAATTTCATTCACTCATAACGTGGATTAACATGTGTGCGTGTGCAAAATAAACTGCCACGCTTCGTCCCTCGGGCCTCCCGCCTCAGCATAGAGGCTGTTCTCTTTCGCTTTTCGTTTTATTAATTTTTTTTAGTTTTCTTGTCACAAAGGTATTCACTGAGCTGTCATTTTTATTGGCACATAGTGATACATAATAATGAGTTTCTTTATAACATTTTCATACACGTATATAATGAATGCTGCTTGTGTTTATTCCCGGTCCCCTCTTCTGTTCCCTTCCCATCCCACTGGTCCTCTGCTTCTTCACCCTTCTCATCTCCCCCTCCCAGTTGCACATCTGTGTGTGTGTGTGTATGTGTGTGTGTGTGTGTGTGAGACCCAATGAGTTTAATTAGGGTTTGTTACAGGAGCTTGGGTGAGGAGTGTTTTTCCATCTTAAACTATTCAACATATGAAAGTATTCCTTTCCTCAAGAAACAAGTTATTATAATCTCAAAAGGAGAACAGCTGGTCTTATATTCATGGGAATGCCACACTGCAAGTTTAACATATAAACTACATGAGTGAAATATTTCAAATGTTATCTTTAAAATCATTTGGGCACATTTCAATTTTATTTTTATTTTTACTTGGTTTATTATATATTTTATCTTATTTCTTGTTATTTATTATTTTATGTTATTTACTTTTATTTTATTTTAATTATTTGAGACAGGGTTTTCATTGTGAAACCCTAGCTGGCCTGGAACTTAAAATGTTTATCTGGCTGGCCTCTAGCCCATGGAACAGCATGCCTGCCTCTGCTTCCTGAATGCTGGGACCACTACCACCATGCGTGGCTTCAACTTTATCTATTTATCTACTGTAATTAATTTTTTTTTTGAGAGAGAGAGAGAGAGAGTGCTGTCATTAAAGGCATGTGCCACCATACCCGGCCAATTTTATTTTAACATCACTCCACCACTGAGCCAAACCCCTAGTTTCAATGTTAGACCTCCCCAAATTCCTGAATTTCGGGGAAGCAGATATGCTGGCATGTGTGTGACAGTGTTACAAGGAAACCCATTACTTTGTATGCTAACCTGAAAAATTGGTTTTAAAAAAACGCAAAAAATATTCCCGTCTCTTTTGTCTCCCTCCTCATAAACAATCTACATAAACAGTCTCAAGGCTAACGCAGTAGATTCCCATTCATCTAGATTTAATATTCTTGAATTCAGCCTCGGAGCTATAAACCCACGAGATTCAGTGATTCAGTCATGGAATATTTCTAATGTTACAGGTATGCAAATAGAACTTAATCGGGCGCAGGAAGGCTGTAATTCAATAAATAAAGTCGAGAATGTTACTGTGGTTACGGGGAATCTATTTGCATACAGGCTTATCTTGTTTTTAAAGCAGAAGGAGGGGGAGGGGGAGGAGGAAGAAGAAGAAGAAGAAGAAGAAAAAAATCCCAATTTTCACCACAAGGTCTCAAAATTCAACCTCCTAAGAAGGCGCACCAGTTCATAGGCCGAAAGCGCTGAGTGTGGAGAATACAAAATGCACCGAAAACATTGTCTGCAGCGCAGCGAGCACACACGCCGCTGGCCCGGGGTCATCTTACCGAGAAAATTGCACAATCCCACTTTTTGCCACTCGGACTGCTGGGTTAGGTCGGGACTGGTTCTGTCCCCATTCGGGTTTCAGGAGTCAGCCTCACCTTCCCCGGGAGGCCAAGGCCGAACAGGGTCCCTGGCTCGTTCTCCAAGCCGGACTTGGGCAGAAACAAACAGTAGAGAGAATACAGAAAAAAAGCCTGCGAGCCATTCTCCCCCTGGGTATCGCTTTACAAGTAGCGCATCAGCGTTTAATCCCGTGAAAGAAAACCGGAACCGCTCATCATTTGTGGGGAAAAACTGAAATTGTCTTGTGTAAATTGGAAAGAGTTCAAGAACACATCAGGGATAGACAAGGTCCATATTTAGACTGCGGAGAAAGGGGATTTAATTTTTATTATTTAGTTATTTATGATTCTATATAGTTCTTGCAAAGTGGCAAAGAAAGTTTATTCAAAAGCAAAGGAACAGTACAGGTCAGATAACACAGTCGGGGAGCAGAGGGCTCCTTAAGTCAAATACTCAAGGCCATGCTGGCATGATGGCTCAGAAAATAAAGGCGCGTCCCTCCAAATAGAATGAGTTTGATCCCTGGGTCCCACAAGGTGAGAAGAGAGAACTGTAGCCTCTACTCAGATCCACACTACGACATATGCACCCCCCAAATAAATAATACATAAAGCGCAATGATTTTATATTTTATTTTATTGCAGTGCTGGGAGTTGAACCTAGAGCCTCATGCATGTTATGCAAAAGCTGTGCCAATGAACTATATTCCCAGCTCCTACTTAAAAAACGTTTATTTGTTTATTTTTATTTTATGTGTATGAGTGTAATGCCTACATGTATGTAAGTGCACCTGTGTCATGCAGTGCCCATGGAGGACAGAAGAGGGTGTCAGATCCCCTGGAACTGGAGTCAGTCAGTGGTCCTTTAATTTTTTAAAAGGAATTATTATTATTGGGCTGGAGAGTTGGCTCAGCAGTTAAGAGCACTGACTGCTCTTGCAGAGGACCTGGGTTCAATTCCCAGCACCCACATGATGGCTAACAGCCATCCTAACTC
>NW_008340140.1:2753520-2777635 GCF_000622305.1 Nannospalax galili
ATGTGATTCTTGGGTTGTCATAGCACAAGATACCACAGAAGACTGAAGTCTCAGGCCTTGGTGTAGCAAGGCAGGTGTTCAGCCCTCCTCCCAGAAGCCCATTACCTGTTCTTCTGGTCCACCTCATCCACAAAAGGAATGAAAAATGGCTCAGAATGGAAGCCCAGCAGTGCAAGAACTCAGCCAGTGAACTCTGCAGGTGGTCCTGTGTTACAAGGACAAGTCAAGACAACCATTTACTGTGTCCCCAAAGGGTCATTCTGACATGAAAAGGGAGAAAAGAACTTTATGTGCTTGTTTTGTTGGTTGGTTGGTTGATTTTTTTAGAGACAGGGTCTCCCTGTAGCCTCAGCTGGCCTGGAACTCACTATGTAGACCAGGCTGGTCTCCATCTCACACAGAGGCTCCTGACTCTGCCTCCGGAGTGCAGATGTTCGTTACCATACTATGCACTCCCTTATGTGCTTGGAAATGGAGGTGACATGCTCCTTGGGTAATGAACTTGGTCCCCTAAGATTGTTAAAAAGATATATGTATTACAATACCGGGAATATATATGGTATATATATACACACATATATATATATGTATATATAGAGATATTATATATATATATAATTTATTGATATATTTAGTTGTTGTTGAGATAGGGTCTCATGTAGCCCAGGCTGGCTGCAAATTTACCACATGTAGCTGAGGCTTACTTAGAACCTCCAGCCTGTACTTTCCTAAAGCTGGGATTACAGGCATGCACTACCATACCTGGTTTTATGTGGTGTCAGGGATGGAACCCTGGGCCTCACACATGTTAGGCAAATGCTCTACTAATGAACTGCAGCATTAATTTTTTTTTTTCTTTTTCTTTTTTTTAAGCATTAACTTTTCTTAAAGGGTTGGTCAGTGAGTCTGAGAACGGATTACAGGCGCTCGACCCCAAGGTGCTACAGACATCTCTGATTAGCTTAACAAGTCATTTCTACTTAGACAATGGAACTTTTCAGTTGTGTGCCTCTGTGTACATTAAAAAGTGCAAAAATAAGCCGGGCGTGGTGGCTTAATCCCAGGAGGCAGAGGCAGGCAGATCTCTGTGAGTTCCAGGCCAGCCTGGTCTACAGAGCGAGTTCCAGGCCAGCTGGGGGCTACAGGAAGACCTTGTCTCAAAAAAAAGAAGAAAAAATAAAGTGCAAAACTAGGTTGGAAGAAAAATTATTTTAATTGTTTTCAAATGTTCTAATAAATTCAGACTCATATACTATTGCTCAAGAACTTCCTTGCCAGATTACGACAGGCTTGTTTGCCAACTCTCTCTAAATTTTCTGCTACTTTTTCTAATCTTAGGCAGTGTCAAATATATTAAGTGTTGCTGGCTGGTCAGAAAATGAAAACGTTTGCAGAAGACTTAAGCATTCAAAGGTCATAGGAAAAGTAAAGCTGTCAGATATCTACTCTGAAAACCGCTAAAATTTAGGAAGCAGAAAAAAACCCTTAAATTCCCCCTAAGAAATTACACATATATGTAATATATATTATATATATATATATTCTTTGCATTCTTGTTTAAATAAACACGTTATCTTCAAATATAGTTCCTATTGACAACATCCCAGTAAACGACCAGTCTGTGACTAAGGAAATACTCCAGCTAATGGAGAATTGATAGGTGAAGTAATATCAACCCAGCCAGGAGGCCCAAGGTTGCTATCTAACAGTCCCCAACAGCTGCAGGCACTGCCCACTGGCAAAGGAGCAGTGGTTGAGCCCAAACCAGGACTACGTCGCTAAGATTATTGGAGCCCGTTGAAGGGCTACAGAGAAGCACCGTTCACTTCGCACTCTACGTAAACAGAACAGAATATATCAGCAATTAATTTTTGAGAGAGGATATCATGTAGCTGAAGCTTCAAACTCTATATGAAGCAGTCTTGGATGTCTGATTTTCCTGTCTGTATCCCTCAAGCACTGGGATTACAGGCTTGTGCCACCATGCCTGGTTTATGGGGTACTAAGGATGGAACCCAGAACTTGTGCATGCTAAGCAAGCACTCAACACGCCCTAAATTCACTGTTATTATTTTTGCACTACTGGAGATGGAATCCAGGGACATGAATGTCCCAACGCTTTGAAATAATATAGGTCAAAATTTTAGTGTTTCCCTAAGGTTTTGCTGCCACATAACTTGGAAATGAAGTGTGGTATGAAATGTTTTAATAACAGAAAAAATAAAAAGGAACAGGGAAAAGTTGTTTTTTAATCTATTGGAGTGTCTCCATTGGAGACTAACTATGAGCATTAATTCAGAAACCATCTTTTTAATAAATGAGCAAAGCTTCTCTTAAATATGACTACTATGCCCCAAATATTAATTAGAAAAATCTCATTTCAATCAATAAGTATTTCTTTGACATTGAAAGATTTCCCTTCTTAGGTTAAGGATTATATTCTACAATGTGCTACTTTTGAAAATATCTTCATTTTACTTCATTTTTGTCATTGAACTCAAGACCCCTGCCATGTTAGACAAGTGCTCTATCACCTAGCTATATACCTCCAGCCCCCCCCCAGCCCCTATACATCTGTTTGTTTGTCATTGCTTTTTTTTTTGTCTTTTTGAGACAGGGTCTCCCTGTAGCCCCAGCTGTCCTAGAACTCACTATGTAGACCAGGCTGGCCTTGAACAACTGACAGAGATCCGCCTGCCTCTGCCTCCGGAGTGCTGGGATTAAAGGCGTGCACCACCACGCCTGGCTATTTGTTATTTTTATGTGTATGTGCTTATTGCCTGCATGTAGGTAAGTGCAATGCCCTTGGAGGTCAGAAGGGGCTGTCGAATCCCCTGGAACTGGAGTTATGGACAGTTGTTAGCTGCCATATGGGTGCTGGGAATCAAACGTGGGTCTTCTTCAAGAACCACCAGTGTTCTTAACCGTTGAGCCATCTCTCCAGCCCCCATCTTTTTGGTCTTTTTGAGACAGGGTCTCCTTGTAGCCCCAGCTGACCTGGAATTCACTATGTAGACCAGGCTGGCCTTGAACTCACAGAATTCCACCTGCCTCTGCTTCCCGAGTGCTGGAATTAAAGGTGTACACCACACCCAGCCTACATATTCTTTTTTGCATCAAGATCTTCCTATGTTGCCCATATGGCTGGCCTCAATCTTCCCCAACTTCCCAATTAGCTGAGATTATATGTGTTACAATGCCTGACTTGTGTGTGTGCTCATGTCTCAAGTTCTGGAAATAGAGGTGTGAATTATTCCATCTTCTTATTTACCCTTGAGGTACTTAGCTAAAAAACAAATATAAATATCAAGTTGGTAGTCAAAAAGAAGAAGTCTTTGAAAAGACAAAGCTTAGGGAAGAGAGGGTTTAAGTGGGAGAAGGAAGTGAAGTGTGAGGCGCACACCTGTGACCCCAGGTCTCAGAAGGGAGAGGCAGGAGGGTCACAAGTTCCAAGAAGACCAGTCTGAGAGAAATCTCGTCTCAAACAAATACAATGGAACATTGCATAGGGAAACAGATTTGGGCTCTCCTGTGGTAAAAAAGATGTTTTTCAAAATAATTTACTAGTAAAATTGTATTAAATCTGTTTACATTCTTAGGCTTATTCTCTATTACTTAAAAACATCTATCCAAGGGACTGGGGATATGGCTCAGCAGTTAAGAGTACTGTGTGCTCTTGCAGAGGACCCAGGTTCAATTCCCAGCACCCACAGGGTGGCTCACAACCATCCATAACTCCAGTTCCAGGGGATCTGACACCCTCTTCTGACCTCCAAGGACACTGCACGACATGGGTGCACTTAGTTCATACATGCAGGCAATACACTCATACACATAAAATAAAAATAAATTAAAAAACTTTATCCATGTGGATCTCTGTGAGTTCAGGGCCAGCCTGGTCTACGTAGTGAGTTCCAGGTCAGCTGGAGCTACAGGGAGAGCCTGTCTCAAAAAACATGCAAGTAAGCCAAGCATGGCGGTCCAGCAACGGGGAGGCAGAGGCAGGAAGATCTCTGTGAGATTGAGGCCAGCCTGATCTACATATTGAGTTCTAGCCTAGGTGGGGCTCCAGGGAGACCCTGTCACAAACAAAACAAAACAAAACAAAACAAAACAAAACAAAACCCCCCAAACCAGAAAACAATAACACCCCCCCTCAAGTTTAAAGGAAATAAATTGTGATTAAATCCAGTACTCACTAGGAAAAGTGTTCTGGACAATGTGACACTTTAAGTTTCTGATCTCTGCCACCTACTTTTCAAACCTGATCACCCTTGATGACCATGCTATCTGATTTGGAAATCTTCTTCAAGACCCTTGTATTTTATGTGTGAGAGCTGTAACACAGACCATAAACTTAATTCCAGTAATTGGTACCAAAAACAAAACTTCTGACCACCGGACTTAGAATCATTTGCCTGTGAATAACTGAGAAACTCTCCTCTTCATCTTCCTCCTCCTCTTTTTCCTCCAGGACAGGGTCTCAATTATCTAGCCCTGCTGTTTTTTCAGAATTGGCTATGTAGACCAGGCTGGCCTCAGATTTAACAGAGATCAACCTGCCTCTGCCTCCCAAGTGCAGGCATTAAAAGCACGTGCCACCACACCCGACCAAGAAAGCTACATTTTCAAATTGGTCAAGGGCTTGTCTATTTTCCTTATGTGATTCTCATCACAGGGTGTATCTGAAGTCTGGAAGTTAAGAAGAATGTGCCTCCGCTAAGACATCTTCATTCTGTAAACACTAGGAAGAAGAGAATAGTGTGCAATAGAGCAAAAGAGAACACAGTAAACTAAATAGCATGGTCTGTGGTTCCCAGACTTTCTGATCATCTTCTGCATGGACATGTGGGGTGTTGAGCCTGCTGTGTCGCTGGCTGAAATGGGAACTTCACAGCCGGAAGTCAAGCTCTTCTAGTGCTGCTAATTAAGGAATGTAGAACCCTTCCTTTCTGAGTCAGCACCGAGGTATGTAGAACTCTGCCCTGTTCGTTGCTTACATGATTACCGCAGGAAAGTTTAGAAATAAAACCTGAGTCTTTTGCCACTTAACATTTATGAGGAAGGAGGTGGTGTGTGTGTGTGTGTGTGTGTGTGTGTGTGTGTGTGTGTGTGTGTGTGTGTGGTGTTTAAATGGTGTTTAAATGGTTCCTGATCTTTGAAATGGTTCGTGGCAGCTGGCTTTTTTTATCATCTGATCATATTTACAGGACTGCCTCTGAGGGCACGGTGCTGTCCCGAAAGAGGATTTCACCACTAACAAGCACCCTTTTTCAGGTTCACAGTCTTATCAGAGCACTCAGGAGATTCACTAGAATTACACAGCAAGAAAAATATCTCCACAGGACGGTTAGAACGTCTTAGTTTGTCATTTCTTTTTGGTCAAAGACATTTTTGATTTCAGAGGTTGTTACAGGCACGTTATGGAAAATAGAGAAAAACAGGAAGTAGAGAAAAGGTCATTCATATCCCATTATTGAAAAACGACCATTTAGGATTTGAAAAAGTTTGAAATGCGTGTAAATAGAATAATAAAAATACTAAAATGATTGTCCCCATACTCAACACCCAGTTCTGTAAACAATTGTGTTTACCACAATGGTTTTGACTCTCTTGTTTCATAATTTGCTAATGTATTATAAATTCTAATATATTATTCTATATATTTCAGTATAGGTCTCTAAATATATATAATGACCATATGAATTATTAGAGAATTATATAGATGGTATATTACAGCTAGCGAAATTGTTTGTTCCTATCACATAGTATTCAACCCATTACAAAAATTTCTCTGCTAAGAATGAGTAAATCTTTTTTATCTTATTTATGTGTGGGGGTGGGTGCATGTGGAGGTCAGAGGACAACTTGTAGAAGTGGGTTCTCTCCTTCTATCGTGTGGAGGCCATGATCTCACACAGGTAGTCCTGCGTGGCAACAAATGCCATCTCACCGGCCTGACTTAAATTCTTGCTTCTTTCTTTTAGTTTTTTTTTTGGTCTTTTTGAGACAGGGTTTCCCTGTAGCCCTAGCTGTCCTGGAACTCACTATGTAAACCATGCTGGCCTTGAACTCACAGCGATCCGCCTGCCTCTGCCTCCCGAGTAAAAAAAAACTGTCCTGGAACTCACTATGTAGACCAGGCTGGCCTTGAACTCACAGAGATCTGCCTGCCTCTGCCTATGAGTGCTGGGATTAAAGGCCTGTGCCACCACGCCCAGCTTTCTTTTAGCTTTTTTTATGAGATTGGGGTGGGGGGGTCTTTAAATGTAGCCTCAGTTGGCCTGGACCTGGTGAACCTTCGGCTTTAGCTTCCCTAGTGCTGGGATTACAGGCTTGTGCCATTGTACATGGTGGCCTTAAACATTTTCATGTATGCCACAATCCTACTTTTTTTTTTTTTAGTTTTCAAAGAAAAAACTTCATTGCTTATAAATAATACCACTGCATCTTAGCTTTTCTGTTTGCTAGTAAGACTTATTTCCCTGTGGCTTATTTTTCAAAAAATGAGTGTTAATTTTCTGTTTTTTTGAGTCAGGGTCTCTTTATAGCCCTAGCTGGCCTGAAACTGGCTATGTAGATCAGGCTGGCCTCGGTCTTTCAGAGATCTGCCTGCCTCTGCCTCTCTTGTGCTGGGATTAAAGGTATATGCTACCATGCCTGACTTAATTTATTTTTTGGAGACAAGGTCTCATGTAGCCCAGACTAGTTTGGACTTTTGTAGAGCCAAAAATGACCTTAAACTCCTGCCTCTACCTCCCAAGTACTGGGATTACATAAAGTTTTAATTTAATAAATTTTTTTGTTGTTGTCTGTTTTTTGAGACAGGGTCTCTCTGTAGCCCCAGTTGGCCTGGAACTCACTATGCAGACTAGGCTGGCCTTGGTCTCATAGAGATCTTCTTGCCTCTGCCTCCTGAGTGCTGGGATTAAAGGCGTGTGCTATCATGCCTGGCTTAATTTTTTTAGGATTTACATTATTAATTTGGTCTTTTTTTGAGATACGGTCTCCTTGTAACCCCAGCTGGCCTGGAACTCACTATGTAGACCAGGCTGGCCTCGAACTCACAGAGATCTACCTGCCTTTGCCTCCCAAGTGCTGGGATTAAAGCTGTGTGTCATCACACCCAGCCTATTATTATTATTATTATTATTATTATTATTATTATTTAATGTGTATGAGTATATTGCCTGCACATATGTACACCTGTGTTGTACAATGCCCGAGGAGGTTAGAAGAGGGTGTCTGATCCCCTGGAACTGAAGTTACAGATGGTTGTAAACTACTTGTGGGTGCTTGGAATTGAACCTGGGTCCTCTGCAAGAGCAGGCTGTGTTCTTAACCAGAGCCATTGTTCTAGCTCCTAAGACTTTATTTTTATTGATTTCTTTGTGTGTGTGTGTGTGTGCATGCACAAGTGTGTGGGTGCCCACTGAGGCCAGAAAAGAGAGTGTTGGGTCCTCTGGAGCTGGAGTTATAAACAAGCTGTCAGCCTCTGAGGGGTCCTCTGCAAGAGTAGCAAGCCTCTTAACGGCTGAGTCACCTCTCAGGTCCCAAGTTCTAACTTTAAAATGGGTGTGTACAGTAGTTCGGAGGTTACTGGGAACTTTAATGATTCCTTTAATTTGGAGAAGAGGATGAGGATTTTTCTCTCAGGCAGTCCTGCTTCTGTGAATATCTGTGTTCCTCACATCTCTTCCTCCATGGATGCTGTTTCCCTCTGAACCATGCCAGGACTGTTATTGCTGCATCCAGATAGATGTATGAACATCTACAAGGCCCTTGTCTTCCTGAGTTGTGTACAGAAAGACTGTACCAATTCACACTTCCACAGGCTGAGAAAGGCCCTAGGAAAATGCTTAAAGGCAGCACTTCTCAGAGCTCTTATAAATCATTGGCTATGAGAGGCTGGCTTGCGTTTGTCACGTGGCTGTCCTCCTCTGAAAATAAATAATACACATTTTCTATAGCTATGAAAACACAGGATTCACGCACTGCCCAACAACCACAAAGTAACTTTGATTAAATGAGGAAACCAGAGGACTTGTTGAGAATGTGGTCATGAGATAGTTTCCACCCAGGCCAGGGAAGCTCAGTCCTGCAGGGGAGGGGACCCTGTGGTCCCCAGGCCTCTGCAGTCAGACCAGCACCCTCTCTGTTTACTTTGAAATTTCCCCCCTCCTCCCCCCCCCTTTCTTTTACAGTTAAGTTTATTATTTGTTTCCATATGGTCGAGTTCATGATGCAGTGACTCTGTTTGAACACTTTGGGTAGCCTTCTGGTAGGGGGTTTCTCCTAAATACTGCCCCAGCGTATAGGGAGCAAAGGATTAAGCCAGAGCCATTTAGCCAAATTCTTTGTTTCCTTGGGGACAGTTTTTATTTGTAGACTTCCAATCAAACTGCTTCAGAAGCTGCTTAGTCTGCTCCTGGCCATTTCAGTTTCTTTAGGGGTTGTATCTCAGGGGTTCTAAGTCTTTGTAGAAAATTCAGCCCTATTGGGTTTGGAGTTTATGTAACTTTTAAAAAATTTTCCTCTTTGAGGCAGAGAGGGAGAAAAACTCTATTAGAGTGGTGTTTATGTGAGGGAGGGTGGCGGGAAATGGTAAGAAAAAACTCAGAGTTGGGTTTCTTAAAAAAACACAAATTTTCTCCCTTGGGAGTCATAGGCAGGCAGATCTTTGTGAGTTCAAGGCCAACCTGGTCTACATAGCAAGTTTCAGGTCAGGTGGTGCTACAGGGAGACCCTGTCTCAAAAAGACCAAAATAAAAATTAAAAAATTAACTTTTGACAGTTTCATCCATGTACTATCATCCCTGGTTCTGAAAAGCCCAGGATCTGAAATTTCAAGTCTTTTTTTCTTTCTTCTGGAAAAAAGTTCAAGCAAGTTGGTCAATTTTCTGAATTTTCAATTCTCTTTCTTTTTGGAAAAGTTCAGCAAAGTTGTTCGATTTTATGAATTTTCAAGTCTCTTCTTGGAGTTCAGCAAAGTTGGTCAACTTTCCTTAAATTGTGTGGCAGTTTCTCCTCAGAGCCTGTGGAGACAAGACAATCGGCTTCTGAGGGAAGGCCGGCTGGGTCGTGGTCACTGGGAAATAGCCAGAGGGGCAGAGGGCTGAAACCGGAAGGCCTTGTGGGGGGGACCGGAAACGGACAATGCTCCACAGTGTGCAGGCCTCGCGTTGACACCTCAGGAGGCAGAGCACCTGCAGCAGCCCGGGCAGGAGAGGCCAGGGTGCTGGCACAGGCCTGCCATCTTAGCGCTTTGGGGATGCAGGGGGATGACTGGGGGGGCAACTGAGGCACAACCGGGGTACCGAGCCCCACATGGTCCCCACAGATGCGACGCAGCCTCCAGGGACGATTCCGGGCGGAGCACGCGCCTCAGCGCCCCAGCTGTCCCTTCAGCCTTTCGCGCCAAGCCGAGGCTGAGGCGCTGAGCCTCGATGCTGTCCCGGAAGTCCACATGAAGAGCCCGGACTGCTTCCGGTCACCTGGCTCTGGTGGGTGTGGCCTCGTCCAGGAGCCTCTGTGGTTGGCTGGAGGCTCGCCCTCGCAAGCCCCGCCTTCCCGTGGCCCTGCCCCTTGCCCCAGCCTCTATTTAAGGCTCCTCTGGTCAGTGCGGCGGACCAGATCCCTGTGGAGCGACACCCAGCGGGTTTCCTTCAGGCTGACTAACGTCCTTGGATGCCTGACTAAGGTACGGTGGTCAGCACCTCACCCGCCCCTCACGGATGTCCAGAGAAGGACTGAGTGTCTAGACTAGGCAAATCTAGCACTGAGAACAAGAAGGTGTCTGCGGGCGACCGTGATTGTGGACCTGTGTTCTGAGGGCTGCGGGGCTTGAACCCACGACCTCCATGGCGTCTTAAGCAGGTACCCTAACCATTATGGCCCACCCCTACTTGTTAAGACAGGATCTCCTCCCCAGAGTGGCTGGGGTTCTAGGGCTGGATCTAGAATGGTCTATCTGGAAGTGGTATGCCTTTATGGAGTGCTTACTGTGCACCAAGTCCCCCAGTACCGAGTGTGAGAGTCTGAGTACTTCCTAGTAGAGGTGATGGAGGGTATCACTGCTTACAAAGGAGGTGTTCTGACAGGGGTGACCCGAAAGACTTAGTCTCCTGAAGCCAAAGGCAACCTCCTAAGCCCCTCAAAACCAGTCGTTAGTGGCCTGAGGTAAGTTGGATCTGGTAGACCAGATCACTTTATTCCAGCTGTGGACCCTCGAGGAAGAGACGGTAATGACTCAGACCTCCAGTTCATCTGGTATAGCCTCAGCTTTCTTATCTACTAGAAGTTATTTATTTTGAGACTGGGTCTTTCTGTAGCCCAGGATGGCCATGGTTCTCCTGCCTTGGCCCCTTGAATGCTGCTGGGATTCGAGATATTCATGGGATCCTTTGCTTTTTTTTTCCAAATCTGAAGGAACAGATTTATTAAAAGTGAGGAAGAAGGGGTTGGGGATTTATCTCAGTAGTAGATAGCTTGTCTAGCAAGCACAAGGCCCTGGGTTCGGTCCTCAGCTCCGACAAAAAAAAATAAAATAAAAATATAAAAAAGTGAGGAAGAAGAAAGTAGGGTTCTAAGGGAGCAATACCTATTATTTTATTACTACATTTGGTTATTTTGAGACTGGGTTTTCCTGTAGCCCCAGCTGGCCTTGAACTCACCATGTAGACCAGGCTAGCCTAGATCCACCTGCCTCTGCCTCCTGAGTGCTAGGATTAAAGGTGTGTGCCACCGTGCCCAACCTTGTTTTTCCTTTTTATCCTTCTTCTTGCTCTTATTATTACTGTAAAAGTAACCTGAACCTTGGGAACACCGAAATGAGGGATTGCAGCAAAGATGGTGTGTGTTTTTGTCCTGGGGTGCTCACGGTGGTTCGCTTAACTGAGCCGGTTTCTTGCATTGCCAGCTGCCCAGCTGCCCTGGTTCCTTAGTCATTGGTCCTTCTTTGCCTGTAAATCCCTGAGCCTGGAGTGCTCTTCCTCCAGAACTTCTGGGCTCCCATTGCTGAGGACCACTCTGTTCAGCCTCACCCTGTCTGCCCCTTTAGCTCCTTCCCTCCAGGTATTAAATGTCTACTGTCTGAGGCCTCCTTTGTCCTGTTTGCTTTCTTGCTGTATCCCAAGAACCTAGAGCAGTGTCTGGTAATAATAGCTCTTAGTACATATTTGTTGGGGGTATAGCTTAGAGTACCTGCCTAGCATGTATAAGAACCTGTGTCCACCCTCCAGCAGTGAAAACAATGTTTGGGAAAGATAGAAATGGTTGAGAGTGAACATGGATGGCTGAATGGAAAATCCAGAGGCATATTTATGTAATTAGACAGACCATGCAAACGTTGGGACATTTCCGTGGAGGTACTGGCCTCTCCTTAAAGGACTTATATCTATTCAGGGGCGAGGGTCACACAAGAGCCTGGGCAAGGCATAGACTAGAGAATGCCATAAAGGAGGCAGTGACTGAAGGGGAGTCTGAGGGAGGTGGAGATTGGAGAGGACATGAGGAGAGGTGGATTTAAGACAGGGTCTCCCTGTAACCCCAGCTGCTCCAGAACTCGCTATGTAGTCCAGGCTGGCTTTAATTTACTACTTAAGATTTTTTTTTTGTTTTTTTTTTTCAGCCAAGCATGGTGGTACACACCTTTAATCCCAGCACTCGAGGCAGAGGCAAGTGAATCTTTGTGAGATTGAGGCCAGCCTGGTCTACATAGTGAGTTCCAGGCCAGCCGGGGCTACAGGGAGATCCTGTCTCAACCAACCAAAAAAATGTTTTTTCAATTTATGTTTATTTCTATGTGTTGTATGTGTGTGTCTGTGTGGTCCAGGTAAGGTGGGATATGTGCACCTGAAGAAGCCAGAGGTGTGAGATCCCCCAAGAGCTAGAGTCACAAGCAGTTGTGGAAGATGTGCTCTTAACTGCTGCTGAGCCATCGCTCCAGACTCACTTTCCTACTTTTTAGTTAACCTTTAATAATTGTATTATCATTATTATGTGGGTGAATGATACAGAATGATTGGCTGAAGCTGAATACTTTATATATCACCTTATATACTCACTTATATTTGTGCGAGTTGAAAATTTTTTCTTTAATCTATTGTTCTATTTTATTGATTTTTTTCCCGCCTGGCCTGGAACTCTGTGTATATATAGTCTCTGCTGCCTAGAGCACCTGGTGACCCTTCTGCCTTGGTTTCTCAAGTGCTGGGAACACAGGCTTATACCACCACACCTGGCTTGTGTTGCAAATACTTAAAGTCTGTTTTAACAGTATACAATTTACCATGCTCATACGGTACAGTAGGTCTCCAGGAATTTTTTCTTCTTACTCAAATTCGTGCTCTTTGACCCACCTCCCTAGCATTGGCAGATTCCTCACCCCGCCCCAGGCTCTGATGACCTCTAATTATTTATTTTTGAGATAGGGTCTCATGTAGGCAGGCTGGCCTCAAAATTGCTGATTGATCTTGGACTCTAATCCTCTTCCCTCTACCTCTGGAGTTAGGGAATTATGGGCTTGTCCTGCCACACCTGGTTTTAGTTATTTGTTTATATTTTGTATTCTAAGCTATCTACTTCTGTGAGTTCAGCTTTTCAGCTTCTGCATAAAAGTGCGATCATGGAGTGTTGGTCTTTCTGTGCCTGGGTTATTTCCTGCAATTATATGTTTATAGACCACCAATTTTTAATTATAGAGATAAGAATATATCTTCGATATAAAAAAGATCTAAACGTTTATCAACCACCAAACTCTTCTGATTTTTTTAACTTTTTAAAAATTTTTATTTATTGTTTTTATGTATATGCATGTATTACCTGCATGTAGGTAAGTGCACCCGTGTCATGCAGTGCCCACAGAGGTAAGAAGAGACTATCGCTTTCCTGGGACTGGAGTTACAGACAGTTGTTAGCTGCCATGTGGGTGCTGGGATTCGAACCCAGGTCTTCTGCAAGAACAACCAGTGTTCTTAACTGCTGAGCCATCTCTCCAGCTCCTTCTGATTTTTTTTTTTGCCATGTTCAAGATTCAGCTGCTTTTTGTGTGGGTCTTCTCTGCTTTTCATGTATTTGCATCTCTATTTCTCATAATCTTGTGGTTTTCTATTTTGGAAGGAGGTGCCTCTCTCTCTCTCTCTCTCTCTCTCTCTCTCTCTCTCTGTGTTTATATATGTGGTACACATATATTTCCTTTAGGAAACTTTTTGAGACAGGGTCTCACCCTGTAGCCTGGAACTCACTATGTATTCCAGACTGGCCTCAGACTCACAGAGATCCACCTGCCTCTGCCTCCCCAAGTGCTGGAACTAAAGCTCTGTGCCACCACTGCTGGCTTAGGAAACTGTAAACACATTTAGCATTCTTTTTGCAGATTATTTTATTAGCTCTTGTCTTGGTGGGCTGGCTACAGGAGAACTCTGACTAGTTTATTGCTAATACAAACTGTTCTAATAATGCTGTTTATATTCTGAATTTTCCACATACTGCAGTTTGTAGTTTTTCCCCATTATAAACAGATGCATTGAATATGCTGTGCATGCTTCTCTTGAACACGTGTGATTACCTTTAGGGTAGATACTATAATTATATACTAATCTATTTGTGTTTCAATTTGACGAATATCTATTTCTCCTGTTAAAACAGAAGCCCCACGAGGGTAGGTGTCTGATTTGTCTTGTGTCTTATGCTGTAATTACTACCCAGCCCAGATGCTTGGGAGAAAAGAGTGGCCCATAAATATTTATTGAATGAATCAGTCTGAAAGGTTTGCTGGGGCCATTGTGTGTTTTTGTTTCCTGGCGTCCTGAGAGTGAACCATGTCTTGTTTTGGTAAAATACGAGACTTTCACATAGGGCAGTGGTAGTAGGTTATTGTGATGGGGGTTGGTAGAAAGCGCCCCGGAATTAGGAAGGAGAGGCACCTTTTGGAGAGATATTGGCACAGTAGCATCTGTGAGATTTACTAACTGAATAGCTTTGAGGGACAAGGTGAAGGTAGTCTGGGGCAAGCAAGGTTGACACACACACACACACACACACACACACGCACACACACACACACACACACACACACACGCACACTGTGGGCTTTTATCTTATTTATTTTTTTGGAGACAGGGTCTTTTGAAGCCCAGGTTGTTCTTGATCTTGCACTGGAGCTGAAGTTGGCCTTGAGCCCCTGACTCCTGTCTTCTCCCTGAATGCTGGGATTACGGAGATGTGCCACCAGGCTCCGTTTTTGTTTTTTTTTTTGCCTTACCAGATAGCTCATGCTGGCCATGAACACCCCTCTTCCCACAACAGCTGGCCCAGACTGGTTTCAAATTTGTAGTCCTGCTACCTCAACCTCCTGAGCACTGGGATTACAAACCTGAATCACCAGGCGAGCTCTGGGAGATTTGTTTGTTTATTTATTTATTTATTATTATTTTGGTCGTTTAGAGACTGGGTCTCCCTGTAGTACCGGCTAGCCTGGTTACTATGTAGACCAGGCTGGCTACATAGCACCAGCTGGCCTTGAACTCACAGAGATCTATCGGCCTCTGCCTCCCGAGTACTGGGATTAAAGGCATGCACCATCATGCCTGGGTGGTTAAGTTTTTTTAAATTGCATTTACTTAATGCATTAGTGTGTGTTTGTGTGTGTATGTCAGAGCATGTATGCACACAGAAGCCAGGACAACTTTTAGGAGTTGATTTTCTCTTAGCTTGTAGGTTCCAGGGATTGAACTCAGGTTGTCAGACTTGGCAGCAAGCACCTTCACCTGCTGAGCCATTTTGCATGCTCTTACTGCTTTTTTGGGACAGGTTCTCATTGTATTGTCTAAGCTGTGCTGGAACTGACTACAGAGACTAGGCTGGCCTTAAACTTGTGATCCTCCTATCTTTGCCTCCTGAGTGCTGGAATGAGAGGTGTGGGATACTTATTGACTGAATATTTCAATTTTACAAGCATTTATTGCCTTCTGCTCTGTAAGGAAAACCCTAACTGGGACATTGGTTTCCCTGACCTTTCTTTCTGCTTTCAGACACTTACAGTCTCCTGGGGCACAAGGACATGGACTGGTATACCAGGAACTTGAGGGCATGGCTGGGAAGCATGTCTAGCTTTAGGGTGACCAAGCTCAGTACTGCTGGTCCAGAGTCGGGGAGCAGAAGGTGGTGCGCCAGAGCACCATGTGACTGGTGAACATTCAGGAAATATGTTATAGGGGTGACAGTGGTTCACACTTTTAGTCCCAGCACTTGGGAGGGAGAAAGGCATATCTGTGAGTTCCAGGTCAGCCACTGCTACAACAGTGACACCCTGTCTCAAAACAAAAACCATATTTTAGTGTAGATTTTTAAACACATTTATTTTTATTTTATGTGTATAAGTGTTTGCCTGCACGTGTATGTACACCATGTGTGTGCCTGGTGCCTACAGTGGCATTAAGTGGCATTGATCCACTGGAGCTGGAGTTCTAGGTGGTTGTGAGCCACACTGAACCTGGATTCCCTGGAAAAGCAGTAAGCACTCTTAACCACTGATCCACCTCTCCAAGTCCCCCCTTAGTATAGATCTTAATTTTCACTGATTTTTTTTTTTTTTTCTCAGCTGTGGAGCATATTTATTAGGGTCATAATTTTCATGTCATAAGAACATCTTTGCTCAGGCAGCACCATTCTCCAAACTTTCCAGTTTTAGGATCTGATTTTGTGTTTGTATCATAGCAAGATTTTTTTTATGCACCACTATAAACCTATCTAGATTTTAATTTTAATTAATTTATTAAGGCCAGGTGTGGTGGTGTATGCCTTTAGTCCCAGCACTCTGGAGGCAGAGGCAGTCGGATCTCTGAGTTCAAGGCCAGCCTGGTCTACATAGTTCTCAAAAAGACCAAAAAAGAAAAAAATTGATTTATTTTATTTTTAAGTCTTTTTCAGTCAGGGTTTTCCTGTAGCCCGAGCTGGCCTGGAACTCACTATGTAGACCAGGCTGGCTTTGATCTCACAGAGATCTGCCTGCCTCAGCCTCCCTTGTCCTCTACAAGAGCAGCAAGTGCTCTTAACCTAACTGAGCCGTCTTGCCAGACTAAGATCCAATTAAAAAAAAAATTATTTATCTTTATGTACATGAAGGTTATACCTGCATGTTTATAAGTGCACCCAAGTAAGTGTCCACAGAGGACGGAAGAGGGTGTTGGATCCCTGGAACTGGAGTTATGGACAGTTGTTAGCCACCATGTGGGTGCTGGGATTCGAACCCAGTTCTTCTTTGAGAACAGCCAGTGCTCTTAATTGCTGAGCCATCTCTCCAAGATCAATTTTTTAAAAAAAGATTTATATATGGTGGCAGGGTGTGGTGGCACACGCCTTTAATCCTAGCACTTGGGAAGCAGAGGCAGGCGAATCACTGTGAGTTCAACGCCAGCCTGGTCTACATAGTGAGTTCAGGTCAGCTGGGACTACAGGGAGACCCTGTCTTAAAAAGACAAAAAAAAAAGATTTATATTTTTACTTCTGTGTATGTGTGTGTCCAGGTGCCCCCAGAGGTCAGAAGAGGGTGTTGGTCCACTGGAGCTGGACTTAGAGGCCATTGTGAGCCACTTGACATGGGATGCTGGGACTCTGGTCCTCTGTAAGAGCAACAAGAGTCCCTGAAAGCCCTAAATCTTACAGAGTCCACCAGATCTTGCCAGCTACTATGGGAAATTTTTTATATATTTTTTTGGTCTTTTTGAGACAGGGTCTCCCTGTAGCCCACAGCTGGCCAATTCGCTTTGGAGACCAGGCTGACCTTGAACTCACAGAGATCTGCCTGCCTCTGCCTCCCAAGTGCTGCATCTAAAGGCGTGTACTACCATGCCTGGCTTCTTAATTTTTGAAAAAAATTTTCTTTAGTTTTTGTCTTAAAGAGAGATAGAATCTTCCTGTAGCCCCAGCTGGCCTAGAACTGGCCATTTAGACAAGGTGGCCTGGAACTCACAGAGATCCACCTGCCTCTGCCTCCTGAGTGCTGGGATTAAAGGCATGAGCCACCACACCTTGATGGGAATTTTGTTTTTATTCTAAGAGATGTGGGGATTTTAGGCTGGGCTGTGGTATTACCAGACTTGAATTTTTTTTTTTCTTTTGGTCTTTTTGAAACAGGGTCTTCCCGTAGCCCCAGCTGGCCTTGAATTCACAGAGATTCACCTGCCTCTGTCTTCCAAGTGCTGGGACTGCAGGCGTGTACCACCACGCCTGGCTTCACCAGATTTGAATTTTGAGATCAGTGTGACTACTCAGAGATGGGGCTGTCTTCTGTCAAAGGGGCTACTACTGTAAAGGCAGGGACTAGACTTAGAGCCAGCAGTTACAAGTACATTTGTGAGGGATAGGAGTGTTCTGGGTGAGATATGTGATAGGCCTTTAGTATAGAGGGTTATTTTGACTTGTGGGAATGGAGGAAATGACCTGCATAAAGGAGGGGTGCCAGCCCTGGGCGTTGGGGAATCAAGGAGAGGAGGGGGCTAGTAAAGGGCTGAAGGGCAGCAGCCAGTGAGGACTGAAGGGGAGTCAGGAGGGCAGAGGCCCAAGAGGGTTTCAACTCCATTTTTATTTGTTAATTATTTTCTGAGATAGCGTCTACAGCCCAGAGTGGCCTAGAACTCCTTATGGAGCAGAACATGACCTTGAACTTCTGGTCTTCCTGTCTCCATCTTCCTAGTGCCAGGATTATCAGCATGAGTCATCATGCCCTGTTAATTCAGTGCTGGGGGGTCAGACCCAGGGCTTCATAGGTACTGCTAGGTACTTTACTGATTGAGCTACATCTCCAGCTCCAATTAATTTATATTTTTAAATTTTATTTTTATGTGTATGCATGTATTGTCTGCATGTGTATAAGTGCGCCAGTGTCGTGCAGTGCCTGTGGAGGTCAGAAGAGGTTGGAACTGGAGTTATGGACAGTTGTTAGGTGCCGTGTGGATGCTGAGATTTGAATCCGGGTCTTCTGCAAGAACAACCAGTGTTCTTAAACCACTGAGTCATCTCTCCAGCCCCAATTAATAATTTTTATGTCTAATGAAACAGTGTTGCTGTGTAGCCCAGGCTAGGATGGAACGCCTAATCCTTCTGCTATAACCTCTTGAATTGTGGGATTACAGGATGTGCCATCAGACCTGGCCACATCACAACTTTCTTTGGGTAGGGTGGATCACTTAAGTAGGGAGCTGGTCCGCTACAGCAAGCACCTTCCCTCCTCTAGACCCCTTGTGTTGTAAATAAGCTGCTGTTGGTCTCAGAAGGTAAGCCTCAGTGGACCCGGGCTCATTTGTTCTGCTGCTGTTCTGCTGTCTAGTTACAGCCACTGTTGGGCACCCACAGCCCTGGCCTGCTAGGCTTTGCCCAGCAAGCCTCCCTAGTAGTAATAATTGTATTACCATTATTTTGTCATGCTCCGCCCTCTTTGGTTTTGTTCTTTTTGAAGTACTGGAATGGAACCTTGGGCCTCTTGAATGTTAGGGAAATATTTTACCATTGACCCCAGCCGGTTTTGTTTTGAGACAGAGTCTCTTGTAGTCCAGGCTAGCCTTGAACTGATCCTCTTGCCTCATCCTCATGAGTGCTGGGATTATGGGCATCCAACTTTATACTTGGTTTATTTATTTATTTATTTATTTTTCTTTTGAGACCAAAATTCATGGAGCCAGGTTGGCCTAGAAGTCCCTCTGTAACTGAGGCTTCCCTTGAGCTTTTGATCCTCTGACTGCACCTCTCCAATGCTGGGATTATAGGCTTGCCATATCATACTTTATTCATTTTGAGCCTAAGTTGGTTTTGAATTTGTGATCCTCCTGCATCAGCCTTCTTCTGAGTAGCTGGGATTATAAACTGGAGCCTCCAACCTGGGCTTATCACCTCCTTTTCTAGATAAGGAAATTGAATTTTAAGTAATATTCTAAGGTTATATAACTCTTAAGTGTGGTGAATATTTGAGCCACGATAATTGGAGAGGTGCTTATCCAAGCCACCGTAGCTTGGTATCTTGGTGTGAGAATGGATGGTGACAGAGGCAGGACAGGCTGAAGGCACTAGTCTGAGGAGGCTGCTGGCTGATGTGCAGGACTGGAAGTTGGGGACCTTCCAAGACTTGAAACTGCAGAGTTAGGCAGGGACCAGACCCCAGGGCTGGCCAGCCAAGCTAAGGAGACTCTTTTTTTCCCCAAGGCAATAGGAAGCCATTGAGTAGGGCAGTCACTTGATCTGCCTTCCACTGTGAGAGATGCTGTTATAGGAGGAGAGCATAGGAAGCCGAGCTAGAGAGAAGCAGGGAAACCAGTGGGTGCTGACTGTGTGACTAGAGGAGGGTGCTGTGGGGCCTTACACCAGTCTATGGCTTAGGGACAGAGGTAAGGAGACAAAGTTGAGATTTAAATTTTTTTTTTTCTGGTACTTGGGATTGAATTTGGGGCCTTTTGTATGCTAGGCAAGTGCTCTACCACAGAGCTATATCCCTAGCTCCAAAGTTGAGAGTAAGGGAGAAAATATAGTATTTGTTGATGCTTGTATGTGTGTATGAAATATAATAGGGCTTGAGCCGGCTGTGGTGGCCCATGCCTTTAATCCCAGCACTCGGGAGGCAGAGGCAGAGGCAGGCTGATCTCTGTGAGTTCAAGGCCAGCCTGGTCTACATAGTGAGTTCCAGGCCAGCTGGGGTTACAGGGAGATCCTATCTCAAAAAGGCCAATAAACACACACACACACACACACACACACACACAATTCTTTGTTCTTAGTTTCTTTATTGTTGGGAGCTAGAGAGATGGTTCAGCACATAAGAACACTGGCTTCTCTTGCAGAAGACCTGGTTTCAGTTCCCAGCATCCACATGGTGGCTAATAACCATCCATAACTACAATTCCAGGGCATCTGACACCCTTTTCTGAATTCTGACCGTACTGAATGCAAGAGTGCACTTATATACATGCAGGTAAAACACACATACTTATAAAAATAATTATTTAGGGGAAGAAAAGTTTATTAAGTATACTTCAAGGGGCAATAGACCGAGGAGTAACTTAGAATACCCCTGCAGCTTTAAGACTATTATTATTATCATCATCATTATTATTATCATTACTATTTTGGGTCGACTCAGCATATAGCCAGCTGGCTTGAGGATGAATTCGAACCTCTGATCTTTCTGCTTCTACCTCCCTAGAGCTGGGATTACAGCCATGCACCACCACACCCTTGTTTATGTGGTGTGGGACTCCAACCCAGGGCTTCCTGCACTAGACCGTCTGCCAACTCAACTGCATTCCCAGTCCCATGTTTTCTTCTTTTTTTTTTTTGAGGCAGGGTCTCACATAGCCCAGGCTGGCCTTAATCCTCCTGCCTTCAAAGGGTTTTGGTTTGAGTATGTGGATAGAAAATTATTCTCTTTTCTGGTCTTGATGGTCTTAAGTGATTACTGTCTCCTGCCTCCTCTCATCCCCAGACTCCCCGCTGGAAACAGTACCTGTTGAACGGAGGAAGTTTAGAGAAGGGGCTTTCCTAGGTATGTTATGGTATGTTATATGTGTGAATCTTTAGGGAAACTTACATGACTATTTTGAGGGAAGGCCACCTTGGAAAACTGTCCGGAATATTAGCGGAAGACATGGCTGAGCTTGCAGGGGGAAACAAACTTGCCAAGAGAACAGAGGTCTCTAAAATTAAATGGCGTTCTTAACCTAATCAAGGTTGATTTATTCAGTCAAGTCGGATTATATCTCACTGTCCATTTAAATTGAGCTTTATGCTTGGCCCCTCCCTTTTTGGTTTGCTTGTAAAAACCAGCAATCACATCTCTTCCAGTATTGTTCCGGGCCAGGTGGACTGGCAGCCTCCTAGAATTCCTAGGTTTCTGCACTGCCTTCTCCTCGGAACGGTAATTTCTGTTATCAGTTCTTCTCATGTAGTTTACAGGAGGCTTGAAAGTCATGGCTTTAGTGGGACTGAGAAAGTTAGAAAAGTGTGGTGCTCCCTGGGGCTTGTTTACTGACCCTCCTTAAAGTTGTGCTTTCTGTCTTGGTGAGAGGGCAGTCCCTGCCTCCTTCGCAAATGTCCTTTGTAGTTTGTAAACGCGGGTCTGACAAACTTTTTTCTGTTTCCTGCAAACTGCTCCCTGCAGTTTTTCAGGTTTTCCTGCTCTGAACACTGAATTCTTTGACCTCTTCTGTACATGGGTTCTGCTACAGCTCCAGAGACTTCGTTTCCAAATTGCTTTTCTGTAATAGTTCCATAGTGAAATTAATACTGGGGGAAAAGACTATCCTAATCTTCTAATTAAGTAGCAAAAAGATAACTCCTGTAAATATTATATGCGGCGAATCAGGCTTGTTTTGTTAGATTTGAGAATACCAGGGCATGGATGATCTGGATAGAAAGTCATATGTTGGCTTCGGAAGAGGTCTGTCAGCACCCGGATTAAAGCGGAGATAATGGGGTGATTTTGTAAGTGCACATTCGGAAACATGTCTTGAGGAGGAGGGCCTGTTTGGGTCATTGTGAAAAAGATGCAGCTGAGGTTTGTAGCCTTCAGGAGAAGTGGGGCTTGATTCTGGCGACACGTGCAGAGCCGGGGACCCCCAACGGCAGGGACCTGGGTGCGGGGCTCCCCTCTTTGTTTTTGTGGCCGGCGTTGTAGCACCTGATTCCTGTAGAGGTGGCCCAGCCTGGAGTGATGGCGAAGCAGGATTCCGCGTAGGCGGAGCCAAGGCCTTGGAGACCAACGTTCGGTTTTCAGTTTTCGCTTCGCCCAGGAATGGGGAGTTCTTAGCTCTTATTACGAAACCAAGCGTTCCTAGGGTTCTCCTGTGACCAACACACGCTTTCCAAATAAACGCGAGGCACGAGCCTCTGCATTCTAAGGCAGGAATTCCGATCCCTCCACGTCCTTTGGAAAACACGGTATGTATTTGCAACCCCAGCAGTCAGTCACTGGCAGAATTTTGCAACGATTTCCCAGTTTTTTTGGCACGTCTCCAGGAGTGAAGGTTCTTTGTAGTTCTTTGCTCAGACATCAGCCTCACATACAAATCTCTTAGCAGACAGACCAGGAAAGGCAATTCTCTTTCAATTTTAAAAGCTTCAACGTAGTAAGTTTTTTAAAAAAATTTCCTTTTTTGGGGGAGGGGAGAGCAGAGGGAGGAGAAACAGTAAAAGCCATATGATGCCAAAATGCGAAACAGAGTGGTGGTGGCTTTGTAAGGGTAAGGGATAGAGAAAAACATCCTCCTTCTCCTTATTTCCCTTTGCTCCGAAAATATGTAGCAACGAGGTCTCAGAGTCCCATTGTTCTTAGAAAAATGATTATTTGTCAAAATATTTTATTGTTGGCCTATTCCTACTGAAGTTTGGACCGATCTTTTTTGTTCCATCTGACCAGGGTTTTTAACTATCATCCCTATTGTGTTTAGAGCATTCAAGGTCCCAGGGCTCAAAGGTTGTCCATTAACATATAGTCTGAGGCTCCACTTAGTTTAACCTCAACCTTCACCTACTTTCTTGCCCATAGTTTTTTTTTTGTTTGTTTGTTTTTTAAGAAAGCTCCCCCCAGCATTCGTTTTGATAAAGTGAATTGAAGTTTCTCATCATGAAGAATATGTCTTTTTGAGCCGGTGTGTTTAGGGCGTGAATATTTGTGAGTTTCTAAACAAAAACTTTAAAGAAAGATATTAATGTGTACTGAGAAAGGGAACCCCAGTACTGAAAATGATCAATATCCTTTGTACTTGAATGAAAAATAGTGCTGGCTTAAGGATCTACTAGTAGAGATACTAATCAATAGTATGTAATTGATTCACTTCCTCAAAAAAAAAAGACTAACCAGATCATATGTGGGTTGGTAGTTACATCGAAAATGACAGCAAAACCTAGCAGGCAGATTCTCCCCTGTGTCTTCTCAAATTCTTCTTCCTATTTCTGAAGGATCTCCTGGCCTTGCTCATCAGTTCCGGGTCAGGCTTTTTTTTTTTTTGCTTCCCCTTGTCCTTTTGATTTAGGAAATACATCTATTGAATGCTTTTCTTGGTATGTTTTTCCATTTTGGATACAATGAGGCCAGCTTGAAAAACCAACCAACCAACTTGGCCCTTGTGTGCGAGTCAACTTGCAATAGTCCTTTTTTACATTTGCATTCATTTGCATTTTGGAGCTGAAAAATGATCGGATGTGATTGTGCCGCCATAGGTCCTCCTTGGGGCTTCCTTAAAATAGGGGGTATCCCCCAGGCCTCTGGGTCAGAACCGTTTCCTGCCTTTTCTTCCTTCGTCTTTTCTAGGAGTCAGGAAGAAAACAGTTGGGAAAGGCTTTAAATGAGTTGGGCTAGAAAGGGAGGGGAAAGACTGTTTTCCTGTTTTTGTTTTGTCCCCACTTTAAGCCTAGTTTCACCCAAGTGAATTTCTATCAAAACTAAGTAGGTTCTTGGAACCAAGTTCAAATTTAGAAATGGAATTGTAATGGGAACACAAACCCTGGGCTCGAGGAGAAAGAAAAGACAATTGGTGTATGAAGATACTAATTTAGGGAATTGAATGGTCTTATCTCCGACCTTCCTCTCGCGGGCGTATCTGAAAAGTGCTTTCCTCCTTTGTACGCCGCTATCTTCCGAGCTGCTTGACTACTGGGAGGCTTTTTTGTGGGCGATTCTGCGTGACCCCGGAGTTGGGCCAGTGGCCCCTCCCGGCCCCCTCGGGCGCACCTTGCGGGGGTTGGGGGAGGGGGAGAGGGAGGAGGAGGAGGAGGAGGAGGAGGCTGCGTGTGCGCCTGCGCACTGTGCTACAGCCCCCTCCTACGCCGCTAAGCTGCTTGACTACTGGGAGGCTTTTTTGTGGGCGATTCTGCGTGACCCCGGAGTTGGGCCAGTGGCCCCTCCCGGCCCCCTCGGGCGCACCTTGCGGGGGTTGGGGGAGGGGGAGAGGGAGGAGGAGGAGGAGGAGGAGGAGGCTGCGTGTGCGCCTGCGCACTGTGCTACAGCCCCCTCCGGAGTACCTGTCACTGGAACCGCCGGGACGCGAGCCGGCCACGTTAGGCGGGATGGCGGGAGCGGCCCGGGGCGCGCGTGCGCGGGAGTCCTTCGGACCCGGGCGGGGTGCGCGCG
>NW_008340140.1:2780567-2810587 GCF_000622305.1 Nannospalax galili
GTCCCGGGAGGCGGCCCAGACAATGGCCGCGCCTGCTGCTGCCTGGCCGGGCCCCGCAGCCCCGCAGCCCCGCAGCCCGGCAGCCCGGACGCCCAGTCCCGACCCGCCGCGCACAGCCGAGCTTCCTGCAAGTGTGTTCTGAGAAGGTGGTTTTGTGTTCTTGCCTCTCTTTTAATTAAGACCCCACCCCCAACTTAGAACATCCATGAACTCCGAAGGATGTTTCCCAACTCTGGATCATGGAGGGGACCCCAGGCTGGGGAGAGGCAGAAGTGGGCAGGCCGAGTTGGACGGTCCTGGTGGCCGCTGTTGTTGCTTTCTTCTCTTTAAAGGGAAGTTTCTGCCGGGAGGCGCTGAGTGGTGAAACTCAGCTTCAGAGGCAGTGCGCCCCGGATTTTCCCCCTAATGCGAGCACACGGGGTGGGGAGGGGCGCTGCTGGGGGTCCCAAGCGAGAGTAGGGTGCCGCGGGGCGTGGTGGCCGCCTGCTTCCGGGGACCCGCACTCAGGACTCGAGGCTGGGCCACGGTGGACGGGAAGCGCATTCTTGGGCGGGTGGGGTGGGGTGGGTGGGGGTGGGGAGAGCAGGCTAGGAGTTTTCCCGAAAGATTTGGTTCCTGGAGTCAGGAGGTCACCGGGGCCCCCTTCTGGGACCCCTAGATGGTCTCTCCGCGATAGGACAGTAGAAACTTTGTAACTTTTGTTTTTGTTTTTAAGAAAAGGGTGGTCGTTTCCAGCCTTAAGGCTTGAGCTGTTGCACTTGGAAATAACTGAAGCCCTGTTTTCTCTTAAATCAGTCTTGGAGTTTGGAACATTCCTGAGCACGCCTTGATTGAGGGGCGGTTGTAGTGGTCCCTGGGCCAGCTTGGCGTCCTGAATTGTGGGTCACCATGTGTACTACAGCGGAGCCCGTGGCCAGTTTCCTGGTTTGGGGATAGGTTGGGGCCATTAAGCAGTATTTTTCAAGATGCCTATGTCTGATTTAGTTCAGGTTGATTCAATTATGTCTTCATCGCTTTTGAGTTGGTTGAATAACTTGACATGAGATTAAGGCCAACAAAAGAAGGGGCAGGGTAAGAACAGCTGCTGGCCAGGCTGGGAGACTAGGTAGGGGCCTGGGGAGGGGGAGCTCCACCTTTCTGTATGTGCTGAGGAGGACGTCCAGAGCCTTCTTCTGGACTGGACTTTTCCCCTGAGGTCCATGGACTGCCTTGATTGATAGCAAATCAGATTTCAAATAAGTTTTAAAATACTTTTGAGGATGAGTAACAGGGTTAGAGTTTCCCAAAAAAGCCCTTGTCTGTAATGACAAGTGCAGAGAAATAACCTAATTGCTTTTTGTCTGAAAAATGTGACTGTCAGACCTCTAGTTGGTGCTTACTAAGTTAATGTGTGCTGAGAACTTTTAAGGTGTGTCCTTAATGGTAGATGACTTTTCCTTCTGACAGCCCTGTTTATTTTAGATACTGTTTTTTCAGACCTCAGGAGTCTGGTGTAGCATTTTGGCTATTTAATTCTACCTGTCTCCGCCCCCCCCCCCTTTTTTTTTTCCTTTTTGAGACAGAGCCTCCTTATATATCCCTGGCTGGCCTGGAACTTGCTATGTAGACCAGGCTAGATCTCACAGAAATCCCCCTGCCTCTTCCTTCTGCGTGTTTATTTTTGTTAGTCACCCTATTCCCCCATTTGTTCAGTTACGTATTAAATTCAAGAGGCAGTGAGTTCTGTAAGAATTCAGTTGTCAGTAGTTTTACAAGACAGATTTATAATTGATTCTAGTTATTAGGATAGGGTCAGTAGTCATTGGGAGGTTATGTCCTTTAGACTTGCAGCTGTAATGAGTACAGGAGGAAGTAGAGGGAAAGACAGTGACTTACACTGAAAGGGAACCTTTCTTTAGTTTCTAACTTTTTACTTTTTTTTTTTTTGGTCTTTTTGAGACAGGGTCTCCCTATAGCCCTATCTCTCCTGGAACTCACTATGTAGACCAGGCTGGCCTTGAACTCACAGAGATCCGCCTGCCTCTGCCTCCCGAGTGCTGGGATAAAAGGCGTGCGCCACCACGTCCGGCTAGTTTCTAATTTTTAATGAGCTTTTATCTTCACAACACCTTCCTACCACTTTGCAGTTTGGTGCTTGTTTTTTAGTAACTCCTGAGATTGAAGTTTAGTAGTTGTCCTGGCTTCATAGTATTCCCTTTCACTTCTTACTTTAAAAAAGGAACTAAGATACCACTTAGAAAAAATTTTCCCCTTTATGCTGAAGAATCTATTTTAATAATAGCTCTTTTTTTTCTTTTCCCCCAGGTGGTGGGGGAGGAAGAGGGGAGGGGGAGAGAAAGTTCTCTGGTTGTCGTTCTTTAAGGTGTGGGGGGATTTGCATTCTCTTTGTAAGCCTCCATTTTTGGCAGGGAAACTGAGGGGGCGGAATAGGAGCCCTTAATCCTTTTCCAGTGGACTTGTTTGAGAGGGAATCTGAAAATAATAATCATCAAGTCTGTTAAATAAACTGATAAAATAATTAAGGTATAGGCTGGCCCATCAGTGACTTAGTCTTCATCCCCTCCTGGCAGATAAGTGCTAATCACCTTTTTCTCCCTCAATATCATTATGAAATGGTATGTTTTTGCCACAGTAGGGGGCCCGTTGCCAGTCCCCAAGCCCTTTTAATTCTGAGATGCCTGATTGGAGCCCCAGGTCCCCAAAGATGAGCTGTTTCCACTTTATCAAGTGACACTTTTTTCTCCTCTCAGTTGTAACAAACATGAGGTTGGTCGATGAGAATGCTGGAGTAGTTTTAATGACCCTTGACTACCTCAAACACACGACTTTAGAAAAGATCTATTATCTGGCTGCTGTGGGGATCAATGATTGGGGGCTTTAAGCATCTTCTAGGAAGCCCTGTTTCCATTTGTTCAGAAAAGAGTTCAATGGAGAGGTTGCACCTCATAGATGATATGTGGCCTGTGTTGTGGATTTTGAGGTGGTTTGCTATGATTTAAATGGCTCAGTCCTAATTTCCCATTTCAGTTTAATCCTGTATGTGTGATAATAAGTAGGAAAGTTAAAGCTGAACTAGTGAGCAATAGCTATCAGTTTCCAAGCTTTAGAATTCAAAGAACAAAAACCATGAGGCAGATGAGGAAATGGTTGAGTGTTCTATCTAGTAGATTAAGATATTTTAATTTAAATGATTACAGTTGAACATATGGAATAATTTTTAATTCACTAGAGTTATTAAAAAACTAAAAACCTGGGAGGCATTTACAGAACAGCTAACAAAATTGAATTAAACAAATCCAAGTCTCCTGTTAAATATCCTAAACTGCAAAGGGTTTAGATCCAAGCATTTAAAGTTGTGACAATGGAGAGCCTCCATTTACACACAGCTCCAGGTTTTTTGGGGGGGTGGTGAGGGGGGTGTTAGCTAGTTAAATATACATGGAAAAAAGTGTATTATTACACAAAGACAGCCAGAAATGTCTTCAGTTTGTGTGAGGCAAGCCTGGTTGAATATCACTTAATGGTCTCGTTTGAGGGGGCACTGTGAAAACTTGGCTGAAATGCAGGTCTTTTCAGTTAGGTGATCTGGATTAAGGTTCTTGTCCAGCCAGCAATGTAGTCAGGCAAATTTGCAATGGTATGTGGGGCAAAGGGTTTTGAATTCTGACCACGAGGGCAGATAGAAATCATCTCATCGTGCCTTTAAGGAAGTTGAAGGAGCAGGGACCGTCTTTCCTAAAATCTGCGGCTCCCCATGAGCAAGCTAGATTCTTGGACATGTCTATCTTCCAAAAAACGGGAAGCCCCTGTCAGCCAGCTGCAACCACACATGACCCTTTCCTGTTTAACATGCAAGTGCTCCTTAAAGAACTTTACATTTGACGGTTTGTTGACTGTAGCTTCCAAACAGCCCATTGCTTCCTGCCCAGCCTATCTACATAACTTGATTACTGGAAATTTGGGGCCAGTTTGCTAATTTTATGATAAAGTTGAGAAATGAATTTACTAAACCTGGAAAGAAGGCTGAATATGTTGTATGGGAGAGTGAGTTGAATTTCCCTGGTTTTTGTTCCCAAGCTTTACCAGTTATTTTCTGATCTGCACTACCCAGATTCAAGCTGGTTTTTTAATGGGTGTCTTTCAAATTTAAAATGGAGTTGAATGGCTAGACAGGTTTTGTTCTTGAATTAATTAGGAAAACACTTTCCTTTTCAGCCTCTTATCTATCAGATCAGGATAATTTAAAACAATTTAGTCATATCAAAAGAAATGGGCTTTTTGTTTGATAGTGGGTAAGTGAATATTTCTGGGACTGGGATTCTTTTAATTCAGTTTTGGTAGCTATTCTGTAGAGGGCTTCCAGGTTTTTATTTTTTAATAAAAAATATTCTCTGTAAATCTCTTGAACAGTGATCAGGGAAGCTTATTGAAAGGAGACTTTTCTAAGATTTGAGAAGCAAGCAGGTGATTTTGAAAGAGATTCAATTTTAGCATTTCACATTTCACTGTGATTAAGGAAAGATCCTAGGCCTTGAAGGCCTTGTCTGAGCTTGTATTTAACTTGAAGTTAGTTAAATTCGGTCTAATTTAGACCCTGCTTGGTTAGCCTTCTGAAAAAGTGGCATAGTATGTAATTCCTAGTACAGTGTAAGGGCTTAGCTGTTTGTTGTCCACATATTGTTTACCCTCTGTGCTTGTATAAAACGTCCACACAAACACATGCTCAGTGTCTTCTTTGTAGAGTTAAAGAGCCCAGGTAAATACAGAACTGTTTATGGTTTTAGGTTCCTGAAGCCCTTTCTTTTCCTTGGGTGCTATTAGTCCTGTCAGGGCTTTGTCCTCATTGAGCAGAAGTAACAATGCTAACAGCAGAAACCCACTGATGACAGTGTTCCATCTTCCCTAATTAGAGATTAAATAGTTAATTTCACTGCAAGCTGTTTTAGATCAACAGGGAGTTTTGGAAAGCCAGTTTACAGATCTGTGTCTGTTGGCATTGATAATATTGAAAGTAAAACCAGGTCCTTCAGCAGACCTGAAGTGATTTGGGGTGAATCAGGCGTTTTCTAGTTAGAAAGCTCCAGGAAGATACTTTTACAGTACTTGGGTCCCTTGTTCTGCTTAGAGTTGAACATTTTTATGTAATTTTAGGAAAATGAGATTATTTTCTTGAGGCTCTTCCCAAGTTTTGCATTTGATCAGTCTCTTGCCTATGATGGTTTGGGTTGCAGTACTGAATTGACACTTTGAATATTTTGAACACAAATCTTTTTCTCTCCACTTGTTTTTTTATATATTATTTTTATTTTATGTGTATGTGTGTATCGCCTACATGTAGGTAAGTGCACTGGTGTTGTGCAGTGCCTGCAGAGGACAGAAGAGGCTGTCGGATCCCCTGGAACTGGAGTTATGGACAGTCGTTAGCTGCCATGTGGGTGCTGGGATTTGAACCCGGGTCTTCTGTAAGAACAACCAGTGTTCATAACCGCTGAGCCATCTCTACAGCCCCTTTTCTCAACTTTTAAGTGGTCCCTTCCCACATCTCTTATGGGAAAACTGGCCTGACCATTTAGCTTGTGGATATGATTTCACTGAAATGGCGTGGAAGGCTCAGAAGTTACAGGTTTAGGGGCTGGTGAGATGGCTCAGTGGATAAGGGTGTCTGCTGCTGTGCCTGACAGCCTGCCCTTGATCTTTGGGACATACTTGATGGAAGAAGAAAACTTTCATAAATCATCTTGACCTCTGTACACACAGACAGATGCACTCAAGCAATAAGAATATAAAGAATAAGGGAGAAAAAAATTAGAAACAATTCCTAGTTTTCTGATCAGATCTTGGAGATTATTTTGTAGTTTTAGAGATAACGAATTGGCAGAGAGTAGCAGTTTAAGTTGAGCATTTTAAAAACCATTTACTGGTGCTGGGTGTGGTTGCACACACCTTTAGTCCCAGCACTCAGGCATCCCAGCACTTGGGAGGCAGAGGCAGGCTTATCTCCTGTGAGTTCAAGGCCAGCCTGGTGTACATAGTGAGTTCCAGGCCAGCTGGGGCTACAGGGAGACCCTGTCTCAAAAAGACCAAAAAATTTACTGGGCCAGGTGCTGTGGTACACACCTTTAATCTTAGCACCTGGAGGCAGAAACTGAGTTTGTCTGGTCAACATAGTTCCAGGCCAACCAGGATTACATAGTGAGACCTATCTGAAATAAAAAATGAAAAAAAAAAAAAGACCATTTTTTGGGATACCTTACTTATTTGGGTAAAAAGTTGTAGGAGTGTTGTGTATAGACTTAAATGTGTTTTGGGTAGGTCTTGAGGTCCTTGGATAACTTCTCCTTAGCTATTAGTCCATATTGAGAATGTGAGATCCTGCTCAGACACAAGTCTGAAGGCAACCCGTTGCCCTGAGTTGTTAACACTGGAGCAAAGATTATTAAGCTTTTTATTAAGAATGCACCAGTACCATCTGCAGGTACTGGCAGGATTTATGGTCGCTTTAGTCACATCAGTGTCTAATTAGTGACTTACTGAACAATCAGACACACATACTTGAGCAGGTAGAGCGATGTGGTTCTTACAGAACAAAATTAAGCCCTAGTAAGCTTTAAAAATGTAAGCAAATTTGATAACCCTTGGCCCCAGTGCCTGGGATGTAGGACTGAGGGTTAAACGCTGCATTTACAGGAGTAAGATTTGAAAATTAATTAAAAAATTATTATGTATGTGAGTGTTTTGCCTTCATGTAAGTGCACTGGTGTTGTGCAGTGCCCGCAGAGGCCAGAAGAGGGTGTCGGATCTCCTGGAACTGGAGTTACAGATGGTTGTTAGCTGCCATGTGGACCACCAAAACATCTCTCTGGTGCACTCCTTTAATCCCAGCACTTGGGAGGCAGAGGCAGGAGGATATCTGTGTTGAAGGCCAGCCTGGTCTACAGAATGAGTTCCAGACCAGCTGGTCTCAAAAAGACCAAAAAAACAAAAAATGTTTTAAACAGTAAATATTTTTGCAAAGTACCTTTTAATAAGTTTTGTGTGGGCAGACTGCTTGCTTTCTTGGGAAGCACACACATTTACATTGATGTGTGGGATTATAGTGCTTGCCCTCTTCAGTACTGTCAAGTTCTGCAGAGAGGGTTAAGAATACTGACTGCTTTAGAGAGGACCAGGGTTGGGTTGCCAGCATCCATATGGCAGTTAACAATGGTCCTAACTCCAGTTCCAGGGCATCCCTCTTCTGGCCTCCTCAGGAATTGCACTTTTGTACTTAGAGGAAAGCACTCATACACATAAAGTAAAAAAAAAAAAAAAAAAAAAAAATTTAAAAAGCAGTGCCGTGGGATTCCTGTTGGATTCTATGCTTGAGATGGAAGGATCTGGGAAAAATGGAGGATTTTGGGAAAGCTGTGTGTGTGCGCACTTCATCAGGGGAAGGGACCATTGAGGATGGTGGCTATCTGATGGGTTCTGATACTGTTACTGAGGTTCTGTGAAGGTTTTGTTAGCCAGTTGCTTTTAATTGATGTAGACCTGGCTTGAAGTGTTCTGCCCTTTAGAGTTGACCAGACTTGTGTGGCTCCTAAGTGAAGAATGGCAATTTGCTATCAGATCTTGGTAGGTCACAAGAGAGGTCAGAAATTCAAGTTTTGTTTTTTGTTTTTCAGTGCTGGGGTTAGAATCCCGTGCCCCACACATGCTAGACCAGTGCTCTACAGCTGAGCGATCCTAGCCTGGACAGTGGTTCTGTTTAGTTCTGGTCAGCTCTATGGTGTGATTATATATGATCCCCTCCCTTTCTTTTTAGTACAGTCTTGGCGGCAGAGAATGGTTATTGTGGAGTGGCCACTGATTGTCAGTTCCATGTCAACATTAGATCAGGTATGCTGGGGACCAGAGCCCCAGATCTATGTTCTGTTCTGCCTGTGGAATCCTACGTTCACCAGGTGTCTGGGCCTCACCTGGTGCAGGCCCCAGAGACGACAGTGAACCAGCAAGCTAGGTCTCTGTCCTTAAGATCTTAGAAGTTTATTTTTTTTGTGTTTTTTGTCTCTTAAAAACTTTTTAATCTTTAAAATGATAGTAGAGAAAGAATTTCCAGCCAATGAGATAATTTAAATTTTGTTTTGTCTTTTTTTGAGTTTAAGAGATTTTGATTCAAGGATTTCATACAATGAATTTTGGAATATATTTAGACCTCCTTTCCCGTCCCCACCCCCCAGTCTCACTACCCCCCGTCTTTCTTTAAAAAAAAAAATATTTTCTCACAAAATGATTTTAGATGTTGACTAAAGTCTTGGGAGTGAGTCAAGCTGAACTGTGGCAGAAAGTGATGGGCAGGAGTTGGGAGAGCAGTGACTGGAGGAGAGGGTGGGCAGCCTTGCAGCTGAGTTCTTCCTCACTCTGATTTGCAGTCATCCAGTGCTAGGTCAGCTGGGCATAGTTGTGGCCATCAAAATCTTCCCTGGAAGCTTTCTTGGAGGAAGAGGTGCTTTCAGCTTTCCTGGCGGCGGGAGGGAGTTCTCTTCCATCTGACTGCCCAGGAGGACCGCGTGACTTGGGACACCTTGCCCTCTCCCTGCCTTCACCCAGATGAGGAAGGCGGAAGTTCTCCCCTGCCACATGTTTCCCCTTGTGCCTCTTCTGTCATCCTTCACAGGCAACATCCTAGGAGGGATTTCAGAATGATGGCAGCCTTCAGCCCTGGAAGTGGGAGAGTTTAGAGATAAAAATTGGAACCAACAATTTTTTTTTTTCCAAGTAGCAAGAATATTCAGGGCTGGAGAGATGGCTCAGTGGTTAAGAGCACTGCCTGCTCTTGCAGACGACCTGGGTTCGATTCCCAGAACCCATATGGCCCCTAACAACCATCTATAACTACAGTTCCAGGCGATCTGACACCCTCTTTTTGTTTCCACAGAATTGCATTGATGTGGGTGCACTTACATATATGCAGTGTTAACAGTCATACACATAAAATAAAAAATATTAAAAACTTCTGTTTTCAAAGCAAAATGGTAGCACAGACTAGAATAGAATACGCTGACGACAGGTCAGTGAGTGAAGGGTCTCAGGCTGTTGAAGATCCCTGCTTCCAGTATCTGTTGTGCTAAACCGTTCTCTGATGAGAAATTGGGGTCAATCCCTCAAAGTTGGAATCCAAGGGTTGAGTAGAAGAATGGTATTCTCTTGGAAAGACTGATGAGAAGAAAGTGGGGTTCCTCCATAGTTTTAAGATCACCAGTTTAGCTATACTTTCCTGTCCCCTGCATATTCCTAGTTAACCATGTTTGTTTATTGTTTTGAGCTCGGGTTTTATACTGTAGTCCAGGCTGGCTTGGAATTCACAATTTTCCTCTATGCCTTTGAAACAGATCTCACTATATAGCTTGGACTGGCCTGGAACTGAGAGAGATCCATCTGACTGCCTCCTGAGTGCCGATACTAAAGGCTTGTGCCATCATGTCTGGTCTGCGTCTATGGCGTTAACATTTTTTTTTTTATTTATGTTTGAGTGTTTTGCCTGCAAGTAAGTGCACCTGTGTTATGCAGTGCCTGCCAGAAGATGGCACTGGATCCCCTGGAACAGAGTTGCAGAAGGTTGTTAGCTGCCACGTGGTTGCTGGGAACAAACCAGGTCCTCTGCAAGAGCAGCTGGTGCTCTTAACCACTGAGTCATCTCTTTAGCCCCTTCAGTGCCATCTTAGCACAGGAAAGTGGAAAGGACCTCTTTATTCAAAGTGCCATTAATTCCCTCTGGTTTTGTGCAGAGATAATTTAGCTGTTCCCTATTAAGCAGTGTTGTCAGGGTGTGGTCACTGCCTTTCTAGCATATGTGCCCCATTCTCTAGTGAAAATGCTGCCCAGCCATTGATATCTGGTAAACACTTGTTGACTGAATCAGTCACTACACTGTAACCTAAATCATGCATCCGGAATCCACATAGTCACGGGATGCTTTGGGGGGGGGTTGTTCTCAGCCACAGGCAGGGTTGTGAGCAATGCTGTGTCCACACAGTAAGTGGACCATAGGTTGTTAGTCCTGTGGCAGTGACATCTTGAAGGTCATGACAGACTAGAGCTCAGGTCTCTGGAGGATTCTGTTATGTCACAGGGTGGTCACCAGCCCTTGTGCCTGTCCTCCATTGTGATTGCAACAAAGACAAGCCAGAGATGAAGCTAGAGCTCTGCACCCTTATTTCTCTACCTCAGTCTTAGGTCTGGAACTTTAGGTAGAACATCGTGCGATGTCAGAGCTCTAGGGGAGGAGTTTTCCTGTGTCCAGAAGGGAATGAGTGATTCTGGTGAACCTGCTGCAAGCCCTGCTCTCTTAGGGAGAGGAGAGGAAGACCCGGACTAGTCTGGAGCAGTTTACATACCTTTTGTTTTCTTGGGTGAATTAACTGACTTTTTAAAGTAGCCAGGACTATTTAAGGAACAAGTCCTCTGTGCCATGACAGATCTTGACTTTAGGGGTTAATTCTTCTGCAACAGTGGAAATCAGCCTTCAAATCAGAGCCCACAGAGAGAGCTAAATAAAGTAATCCCTTTTCTACCTAGCCAATGCATAATGTGAAAGGTGGATTAAAAAGATGGGAGGATGTATTTTCTGATGAAGAGTAAGCCACATGGAGCCCGCTCTGGAGGGCTTTTTAGGAGTTGGCACTCCAAGTTAGTGACTATGCAGCTCCCTGTTCTTTGATCTCAGGGATCCTCCCTGTGCTGTAGGAGTCAGAAAGTTGTGGAAAGCAAACGAGTTTGGACAGTGGCGAGGTTTGCAGTGTCCAGTGATCCAGAGTACATCAGTGTTCTGGGCCAAGATGAGTGGCCTTTCCAAGGTGTTCTGTATTTTTGGATGAGGACTT
Organism: Nannospalax galili; assembly: GCF_000622305.1. Taxonomy (NCBI): domain Eukaryota; kingdom Metazoa; phylum Chordata; class Mammalia; order Rodentia; family Spalacidae; genus Nannospalax; species Nannospalax galili. The sequence goes on from NW_008340140.1 coordinate 2,791,430, forward strand.
GAGGGAAGGTTCCAGTTTCCTGTGCTGATGTTTAGACCTCTGAGTAATCTTTGAGACTTGAGCCTTTACATTTCATTTCTTTTTTTCTATTTCGTTTTTTGAGTTATGGTCTCCTTGTAGCCCCAGCTGGCCCGTAACTTGCTATGTGGACTTGGCTGGCCCCACCCACTCTTTACTTTTACCTTCCTCCCTACCTTGCCTCCTCGTTTCACGATTTGTTTTTATTTTATGTGTATGAGTGTTTCCCTGCATGTGTACCATGTTTGTCTCTGGTATCCGCAGAGATCAGAAGAGGGCACTGGATCCCCTGGAGCTGGAGTTACAGGTCATTTTAAGCTGCCATGTGGGTGCTGGGGAACAAATCCAAGTCCTCTGGAGGAGCAGGGCCATCTCTCCCGGCCCTGCTGCCTTTATGGTTTTCCTATGTGTAGAGTAGAAAGCCATTCTGAGTACATTTAGTTTTAGTATATTTCCCTGGAGCAACCATTTTTTCATCTCGTTTTCACACCTTTTACAAACGGTCTCAGATCTGGAGGCAGTGTGCAGGAGATACGTGGACTGCTGCTTTCTTTGTTTTGAGACAGTCTGTGTGAGCCTTGAACTTAGAGAGATCCTCTTGCCTCTGCCTCCCTAGTGCTGACACTGGAGGATATGTCACCACACCCAGCCAGCGGGTGTGCTTCTTGGTGGTATTTGGGATGTTTTTTAGTAGAATTAACAATTTCGACCCTGAAGCTTGACCTCTTACTACTGTATGACTTTTGAAACTGCCTTTCTTTTTAAAAAAATACTTTATATTTTATATGTATTACTGTACTGCCTGCATGTATGTAAGTACACCTGTGTCATGCAGTGCCCAACAAGGTCAGAAGAAAATGTTGGGTTTCTTAGAACTGAAGTTAGGATGGTTGTTAGCTACCATGTGGGTGCTGGGATTCAAACCTGGGTCCTCTGCAAGAGCAGCCAGTGCTCTTAACTGCTGAGCATCTATCTCTCCAGCCCAGAAACTGCCTCTATGTAGAGAAGACCGGTCTTGAACTCACTTTGTATCCCAGGCTGGACTCTTAACTCCTGATCCTCCTCAGCCTCCCAAGTTCTGGGATTACAGGCTTGCTTGCCACTGCTGCATCCTGATTAATTTTTAGATTTCAGGGAGTAAAGCAACATTTGTTTTAAAAGTTTCCTTATTAGACGAAATTGTTTTTATATACTGAATCTGCCAGTTGGGAAATATGCTAATAATTTAGTTAGCAAACATGTTACCAGGATGCATTATGGATTAGGTAAGGGTGAGGCAGTTGAGTCAGGTGCCTTTGCATAGGAAAGACTGACCACATGGCTTGTGAGCCCAGCCTTCTCTCTTCAGAGCCTTGCTCACCGTGTCTATTTTTTCCTTTCCAGATTTTGAACCTCTCTTGTCCTCACGTTCCTGGGATTGACTTCTTGCTCAGCTGAGCCATTCGCCCAATGGAGACAGAGAGAACTAGCGCTTTTGTGCTGATTCACATTTGAATCACGGCCCTGGGCAACCTGGATGCCTGTTAGTGGAAAGACCCAGCTACCCTCTCTATCACTGAGCTTTCCCCAAACGTTGGAGGATAAGTTAGAGGGATACACACTTCCTTTTGAACTTTATGACAAATATTTACTCTACATTTTGAAGCTCAGGGCTGTTGGTGATTTGAGTGACAAGTCTTGACAAGTGGCCTTATTACAACTCCAGAAATTCCCTGGCAGACACTTGAATTTTCTTTTGTATCGGACCCTAAAGTGAAAGGAAACATGCCAACTCAATCCCTCCTTGTGTACATGGATGGGCCGGAAGTCATCGGGGGTTCTCTAGGCGCTCCGATGGAGGTGGACGACGCCGTGTCTATCAAGGGTCCAGCTGCTGTTCCCTTCCGAGCCGCCCAGGAGAAGAACATCATCCCCATGGAAGGCTACATGCCCTTGGACTGCATGTTCTGCAACCAGACCTTTACCCATGCGGAAGACCTCAGTCAGCATGTGCTCATGCAGCACCGGCCCACCCTCTGTGAGCCGGCCGTCCTGCGGGTGGAGGCCAAGTTTCTCAGTCCCCTTGATAAAAGTCAGGTGCGAGCAGAGCCAGCACAGGAGAGCTGCCAAGAAAACGAGGAATTCAGCTGTGAGGTGTGCGGGCAGACGTTCAGAGTGGCTTTTGATGTCGAGCTCCACATGAAGAAGCACAAGGATTCCTTCACCTATGGGTGCAGCATGTGCGGGAGGAGATTCAAGGAGCCGTGGTTCCTGAAGAACCACATGCGGACACACAATGGCAAGTCGGGCACCAGGAGCAAGCTGCAGCAAGGCCTGGAGAGCCCCGTCACCATCAATGAGGTGGTCCAGGCACACATCGCCGAGAGCATCTCCTCTCCCTACAAGATCTGCATGGTCTGTGGCTTCCTCTTCCCTAATAAGGAGAGTCTGATTGAGCACAGCAGAGTGCACACCAAAGAAACCACCTTGGTTGCCAGCAGCACGTCCCTAGATGCCCAGCCGGCGGGCATGGCCTCTCCGAGGGAAGAGCTGCTGCAGTTTTTGAACTTGAGACCCAAATCTCAGGCAGAGACCACAAGTAGACCAGTCACCTGCATACCTCAGCTCGACCCATTCACCACCTACCAGGCGTGGCAGCTGGCTACCAAAGGAAAGGTTGCCATCCCCCAAGAGGAGGTGAAAGAGTCAGGCCAAGAAGGAAGCACGGACAACGATGATTCGTGCTCAGAGAAAGAGGAGCTTGGAGAGATTTGGAGTGGGAGTAAGTCGGAAGGTTCTGGAAAGACCAAAACAAACAGAAGCAGTTGTCCGGGATTCTCACAAGACAAAGACAAGCCCAGACCCGCCGGTGGTGAAGTGCCTTCTGGGGATGGAGATCCCAAGTTGCCCAGCAGCAAGCCCACCCACTGCTATGAGTGCGGCAAAGCCTTCAGAACCTACCACCAACTGGTCCTGCACTCGAGGGTGCACAAGAAGGACAGGAGGGCCGATGCCCCGTCGCCCACCATGTCTGTGGATGGGCGGCAGCCTGGGACCTGCTCCCCAGACCCTGCCACTACAGTGGATGACGGTGCAGCCGTGGAGCGAGAAGTGGGTTCTGAAGATGGGTCTGAGGATGGGCTCCCTGAAGGGCTCCATTTGGGTAAGTATGCTGCTGCAACCCCAGTCAACCCTGGCAGAGAGGTACTGGGAGTCAGAGTTGAGTTCTAGCCCCTTGTGCTATCATGCTGTATGGTCACTTAACCTCTCATGTAGTAAATTGAGTTAAAAGGCCTGTCCAGGCTTCTTTTCCAGCAGGTGCTTTCCAGCAGTGAATTTTTGTCTCTAGTTGACATCTGATAATGTCTGGAGACATTTTGCATTGTCTCAGTTGTGTGTGTTTTAAGTGTGCATTTTTGCGCATGCACATGCTGCCATCCGCTGTGTAGAGACCAAGGATGTTGCTGGACTCCTCAGGCACAGGTTGTCTTGTATCACAGAATGGCCTTGCAGAATGGTCCAGTAGTCTTGGGGGGCAGGGGGTGGGGCATGGAATTTCTAACCAGAGCCAGCTAGTTCTACTTGGGGAATCTTGGTGCATCCTGATCTCCCTGGTGTTTGGAAGGGCAGTACCTGTTAGTAAGGAAGGACTGCAGTAATGGGCATGATCTGCTGGGAAATCCAAGGACGTGTGGCCACTTGAAGCCTGCCCATGAATTTGTCAGTTGTCCAGTGGTGTGGATAGAGACAGGCTGTTGGACAGGTCCTGCTCATGATTGTTGAACAGGATCCTGGGGTAAAGCACTCACTTTTTTTTCATGTAAAAAGTTGCTCTCCTGTAGAAAACAGCATTGTAAAATCAAATGGGAGCTAGAAGGCAGGCGCCAGGTGTGGAGTCACGTCTTATATTTGACAGTGAAGGCATTTCCTAGCCTTTTGGATATGATGCAACAGCCCAGCTGTAAATGTAGCTACTGAGTGGGGAGCAGAAGGGGCTGGGGTCTCTATCTAGGAAACTGTCATTGTGTTTTCCTAGTCCAAATTATCACACTTGAACCATCAACCTTCGTCAGGGTGACTTTTAAGAAGGTCGAAAAGCAGTCAGTGATTAGTTTTCAGAGTCTTCCTGGTACCTTTTTAGATCAAGGGTTGTCTCTGTCTTGTAGTGAATCCCCCTTCTTCAGTGTTAATGAAGGTGGCATAGGTCCGTCTTCATGACACCTGCAGGTATTCCAGGCTCTTCCATCCGATGCCTTTGCAAATAAGTGGTAGAGCAAAAGAGACTTGTAATTTCAAGTAAGTTTTTGTAAGGCAAACTGACCAGTTGAATCGCCCCTCCTGGAACCCAGTCAGAACCTGTGCATGGGTGATTACCACTGCACTGTACCCTGGCCCTGGTGTCACTGAACCTCAAGAGATGATCAGATTTGAGTGATGGCCTTCACACATTGTATGTTATGTGATGTGTGGTGGGGTACCTGCTAGACCCAGAAGACTGGTCTAGGGGAGGATTTTAACAGTTGACCGGAGGGTAGTGAGTGCAAGGCCTTACCAGTGAATTGCTGGTGCAGGCTGAAGTGCAGAATCGGCACCTTGCCTTTGGGGATAGATCTGAATGCTCAGATCTGCTTTGTCCCTGAGATTGGGTGGAAACCAACCATAGCTGCTGAATTTTGATCAACTGCCTCGGTGCTTTCTTTGCCCAGCAGTCACTGTTGAAGATTAGGTTGTGCTTGGCTCCCTCTAGTGGTAATGTACTTTATCTCAAGATACTGCCCCTGCCCCCCCCCCAGCGGTTGGGAGAGTTGACCGTTATATTGGCTGTGATTAAAGTGATTGGTGCTTAACAGGGTGGTTTCTTTGTGAGTGCGCACATCCCCATTCTGTATGAGTCAGGTGCCCACACGTCCCATGGTGTGGACAGAAAGCCTCCTGCCTGCCATTCATCACGGTCATTCTTCTGACTGAGGTGAAGACCCTGTATCTGCTAGGCCACTGTTCCCTAGCCAGAAAAACAAAAAGCACACAGTTATTTGAGCCCTTGAAACTTCTACCCCAGAACTAAAATAAATGGTTTCCTAAAATGTATGTCAAGAATATTCATGTCAGCATGCCTGAATCACGTGCTCATCTATCTTACACAAATACTTTTGTTTCTGCTTTAAGATAAAAATGATGACGGAGGAAAGGTAAAGCATCTAACGTCCTCGAGAGAGTGTAGTTACTGTGGGAAGTTTTTCCGTTCCAATTACTACCTCAATATTCATCTCAGAACTCATACAGGTAAAGGACTTCATTTTTTAAAGCGTATATTAAGAGAATCCTGTGCTTGTCTGTTCTGAAGTGTTGAGCGATCACTGCGGTTGTACCACATTCTCAGTGTCGCTGCAGCTTGAGTGGTTGTTCCCTGCTTTGAGGTTGGTTTGTGACTGCTGTATCCAGCTCTCTTCTTAATTTAGACCTATAAGATTTTTAAACGTCTCATGCTTTAACATTTCAAAATTATTTCTAGCGAAGTGGGTGTGTATTTGGTAGCATTTGGATGGCAGTGGATTGGGAGGCTGAGGTTTTCCTTGTGGCTTGTGTACACTGTTCATTCAGCCTTTTAGTGCTCCTACTTCCTTATCTGAAAAAGTGTGACAGTAACTCACTTCCATGGGGTTGTAATGCAGAGTAAATCATTTAAAGGGGATGCCACAAACACCCATTTACATTTAAAATTTTTCAGTATAATAATTAAAGATTGGCAAATAAGGAGCTGGGTGAGGTGGCACAGGCCTTTAATCCAAGATGAGGCAGAGGCAGATCTGGTGAGTTCAAGGCCAGCCTTGTCTACCTAACAAGTTCCAGGCAAGCTGGGGCTCCAGGGAGACCCAAAAAACTAAAAAAAACCAAACCAAAACCAAAAAAGAAAAAAGGTAAAACGACAAAAAGGCAGGAACTTGTCTTTCTGTCATAGATTGTCTAGTTTCCAGGACTCTGTTTTGATGCCTTCCTAAACTACGTAATACAGTGGATTTCTCTTCTAGGTGAAAAACCGTACAAGTGTGACTTCTGTGACTATGCGGCAGCCCAGAAGACATCTCTGAGGTATCACTTGGAGAGACACCACAAAGACAAGCATCCAGCTGACGCTGCTGCCGAAGTCAAGAGTGAAGGTAAAAACCAGGAGATGGAAGATGCTCTGCTAACTGACAGTGTGCAGACCAAAAATTTAAAAAGGTTTTTTGATGGTGCCAAAGATGTCAAAGGCAGCCCCCCTGCCAAGCAGCCTAAGGAGACGCCCTCTGTCTTCCAGAGTGTTCTGGGCGGTGCTGTCCTCTCACCAGCACATAATGAAACTCAGGATTTATATAAAAATGCAAACGACGATGGCCAGAAAGTGAGGAAGAGTCCTGCCCCTGCTTATCTGGACTTGTTGAAAATGAGGCCAGCAGGTGAGCCTCAGGCCCGCAGCCCTGCCTGTAAATCAGAAGGAGATACCATGGAGACAGAGGACTGCAAATACAAGCCCAGCACCGCCGACTGCCAGGACAGACCTTTGAATCTGTCCCTTGGGGCTCTTCAGGCTTGTCCTGCCATCTCTCTGAGCAAGAGTCTCATCCCCACCATCACCTGTCCCTTTTGTACCTTCAAGACCTTTTACCCGGAAGTTCTGATGATGCACCAGAGACTGGAGCACAAGTACAACCCCGACTCGCTGAAGAACTGCAGGAGCAAGTCCGTGCTGAGGAATCGACGCACTGGCTGCCCTCCTGCCCTGCTTGGGAAGGATGTGCCACCCTTGGCCGGTCTGCAGAAGCCCAAGGCCAAGGCCTCCTTCCCAGCACCCAAGTCCCTGGCATCAGAGAAGGTACGACAGGGCCCTTCAGGGCCAGGCAAAGCCCCTCAGACTTCAGGGCCCGACTCCAGCACTTTAGCCCCCAGTAACCTGAAGTCATACAGGCCACAGTCCAGTGCAGGGGGCCCTGGGGCCACCAGGCAGCAGCAGTCGGAGCTGTTCCCCAAAGGCAGCATCTCTGCTGCTGTGGATAAGGTGAAGCGACCAGAGCAGAAGCTGAAGCCCCTGACAGCTGCCCCTTCCCAGTCCCCCCTCAGCAGCAGTAACAGCAACGGTTCCGTCGAGTACCCCCTGAAGGGCGATGGCTCATGGCCATCACAAGGGAGAGACTATTTCTGCCATCGGAGTGTGAATAGTACCACAGCTGAGTTCACTGAGCCACTTCCCAAAAGACTCAAACCCAGCGTGATGACCCTAGACACAGAGCAGCATGCTGGGTCCAACAGCAGAAGGGGCTTCGAGCTCCCCAGGTACCACATGGTCAGGAGCATCACCTCACTCTTACCAGAGTGTGTGTGCCCACCACCTGCACTGCCCCCCAAAGCCAGGTTCCTAAGCCCTGCGGAGGTGGAGTCACCCAGTGTGTTGACCGTGCAGAAGCCCTACAGCACCTCAGGACCTCTATACACCTGTGGACCGGCAGGACACCCAGCAGCCAGCCCAGCACTTGAAGGTACTGGAGTGAGGTCCCATAGGACCTTGGGGTGCAGGCAGACATTGCACTGTCTAGATCTTATATGTGGTAATGAATTGGAGTCCTTCAAAGTTTAACTCTCTAGGATTAAGTCTTAGGTGTAAGCTTTTGTGGGAATGATTAAAAAAAAAAAAAAAGCCTGACTGGTGGCCCCTGGTCTAGGAGCAATTTCCCTTGCTGTTGAAATTCAGGTACCAGCTTGGCATGGTAGTGCACACCTGTCATTCTAGCACTTGCCAGGCTGAGGCAGGAGGACTGAAGTGAGTTTGAGGCTAGCCTAGGCTGTGTAGACATTCAAAAAGAATTCTTTTTGGGGGGATACTACTGAGGCCCTGCTTAGACCTTTTGTCACAGCCCTTTCTCCTTTGTACATGTATACACTCCCAACACACCATCTACGCCCTCTATGGGATTCTTGGTTCTTAGGTGTCTGGCCATCTGTGATGGACTGTAAACGTCTCAGGAGACTGATTCCAAGCTCTGCTTCTCCACACAGGGCCTTGGGTAGTAGTGAGGCCCTCCACCTTGTTGGAAGGGGCAGTGGAGCAGCTCTGACATTAGGCCTCGAGAATTGTGCTGTTGGGTTTGTTAGTAAGGGACTGTTGTTCTTGTAGTGGAGTGGTCATCTAGGGGATGACTTTGGGGTTTCCTCAGGGAAATGGTTCCTTTTCCATTGTTTTGTGGCGGCATCTAGTGCTGACTTGTGCTTGGAGGATGGTAGCCTAAGTGTCACAGGCATCCGTCCCTCTTGTATACTTGATTAAGCTACAGCACTTTCCTTTTTATTTATAGAAGCCTTGTGGGTTTGCGCTGCTCCAGAGAGACAGACTCCCTTTCACCTTTTCAGGTGGTTTCAGACTGCTGCATCATGTGGGCAGTGCTGCCCAGGAGAACCAGTGGAGACAGAGACTTAAAACAAATATATCTTCAACCCTGAGCCATCTTGTTGGCCCTCATTTCAAGTATTTTATATTGCCTTTTTCTTTTTTGGTCTTTTTGAGACTATAGCCCCAGCTGTCCTGGAACTTGGTATGTAGACCAGGCTGGCCTTGAACTCACAGAGATCAGCCTGCCTCTGTCTCCTGAGTGCTGGGATTAAAGCACCACGCCTGGCTATGTTGCCATTTTCTTACAGTTTTTAAAATTGTTAGTTATAACAACCCAGAAGCTAGCTAATTTTTAGTCACCTAAAATTCTGTGTTGGTTTGCATTGTCTTAAAAATACTTGACTGAGTTACAGTCGTCACTGACTGTGCTGCTTTCTAGAGATGACAGAGACAGTGTTGGGAATTTCCAAGCTGACTCTACAGCTTGGACAATGTTACCCAATTGCGGGAAGTGACCTTTTACCTTGCTTTTCATTTAGGAAAGAGGCCTGTATCACACCGACACTTACCCAACAGCGTGCTGCAAAAGAGAGACTATGAGAATTTAATTGGAGATGCACATTATCGACCAAATGATAAAAAAACTTGATTTCCTAGTTTGAAAAAAAAGGTGAGCTTGTTTTAATTAATTATATTGTGTTGGTTTTGCTTAATTGAAAAGAAACCCTTGAGCTTGTCCAGTAATAAATCACATTTTAATTTTCTTTTTAAAATTGTTTTTTTTTTGAGCCGGATGTGGTGGCGCACGCCTGTAATCCCAGCACTCGGGAGGCAGAGGCACTCAGAAGGTGGATCTCTGTGAGTTCAAAGCCAGCCTGGTCTACATAGTGAGTTCCAGGCCAGTTGGGGCTACAGGGAGACCCTGTCTCAAAAAAAGACCCCCTCCTAATTGTTTATTTAAAATTGCATTTACTTACTGATTTCTGTGTTGAGTGGGCACTTGGGAATCAGATGACAGCATTGAAGAGTCTTTCCACCTTGTAGATCCTGAGGATTGAACTCTGGCTGTCAGTCTTGGCAGCAAGGGCTTTCACCTGCTGTGGCCATCTTACTGGTCCCCATTTTTTTTCAAAAGTTTTAAAATTTAGAATCTTGGGGTCCTCAAATGGTAGTGGTTAGTGGTGATAGTAAACAATCATGATGGCCCTGAATTTCATTGAGCATCTTTACGTTGTGTAGGCATCTGATGACATGCTCCTTGGTCATTGTTACAGCTAGGGACATTAAGTCCGGGGGTTCAGCAAGCCAGCCCTCCCAACTGGTGGCTTTTGTAACTGAAGTTTGATTGGGGTTCAGCCACACCCATTTGTTAACTTTCTATCCGTGGCTGCTTCCCTGCTAAAACAGCAGAATTTAGCTTGTAACCCAGCGACCAAGGCTTAGCCCACGGCCTGCAGAACTGGAAATAGACCCCTTTTCTGACCCAGGGCTAAGACGTACACACTCCAGACCAGTATAAAGAGACTGAGGCTTGCCTTGTGTGACCTCCCAGATCCTTCTTCTGTCTTGCCTTTGTCCTAGGTCTGTGCAGATTCAAACCTGTGCCCAGCCTTTGAGTTGAAGAGTTTATTCAAAGCCTTTTTGAATCTTTACGTGTCTTGAGAAGGGAATTGGGGACAGGAGTAAGCAGAGGTATTTGACTTAAGGCTTATGTTGAAGTAACTAGTGTTGCTCAGGGAGCTGCTGTCAGCCCTGGATGTTTCATTTTACATTAGTCATAGTCTGGGCAGCAGCCAGGCCAGGTTCTTGGCTTTGCCAAGGTTCTGCCTGTGAGCCCTGCAAATGAATGACTGTATGGGACTCCTGGATAGAGGTAGATATCTCTCACATGATTGTTATTTCACAAAACCTTTCTGTATGTACCCAGAGCTAGACCCTGGGATATGGAGATGAGAAGCTAGCTGAGCTCCAGGGAATGGCTCAGTGCCATTAGGTGAACAAACAAATACCTCCCTTTTCATGGAAGAAGGTTATTCTGAGATCACATTTGTTAAGTACTCCTGGTCCATTCCATGTTCTTACCTTAGTATATAAAATTTCAGTCTCTTTCCTTTTCCCTGTGCTGGGGATACAACCAAGTGCCTTCCCTTATGAGGCAGGTGTACTTGCTACCACTGAGCTATATGCCTGGTTGTTCTGCTTTCCTGTTTTTTTGGGTGGGGCACATAATGGGGAAAGAGGCTTTTGTTATGTAGCCTATACTAGCCTTAAACTTGGCAGTTTCTTGCCTCAGTCTCCTGAGTGCTGGGATTACAGGAGTAAGCCATCACCTCTGGAAACCTTTAGGGTTGGTGGCATGTGGGGCTGGGAGAGAGAATGATTCTGGCTTTTGGTGTAAGTTACTTGCTCTCCTAGGTAGTGGGATCACCTGCTTTTAGTCTCCTGGTACTTGTATTGCAGATTTTGAGCTTAAATGGAACCATTGCATTTCTAGGGCCCACTGGTTCTGTTTATTTATGTGCATGTGCAGCCCAGGGTGGCCTTGGAACTCACTGTGTAGACCAGGCTAGTCTCAAACTCAGAGAGCTGCCTGCCTCTGCCTCCTGAGTGCTGGCATTAAAGTCTGCCCAGCTCATGTATTTTTTAAAAACGACTTTATTGATATGTATGTTTGAGAGTCAATGCCATATGTGTGGGTGTGTCTGGGGAGGTCACAAGGAGGTGTCAGGTCCCTTGGAGCTGGAGTTAACAGGTTGTGTAAGTCGTCTTATTCGGGTGCTTGGGTCCTCTGAAAGAGCAGCAAGCACTTGGAACTGCTGAGCCATCTCTCCAGCTTATTTTCATGTGTTGTACTTTAAAATGGTCACATTTATCCTAACCTCTTTAAAACTTTTCTTCCTCAGGTCCTCACTGGATGCGGTGCGTACTGTCCATGGAATTGAACTTTAGTTGATCTTTTGAAAAAATGAAAAAGTGAAAGCTACTGACATAAGCTGTGACTGTACATAGAGCGTGTGAGGAGCATAGAAAGGAACACTAAATTCTGTAAAGTTGTTCTGTTAACTTTTGTACCAAATAGCAATAAAAACTAGTTGGAACAGTTGGCTGTACACAGATAGGGACTGCAAATCTCTATTTTGTCCCTGAACTTTTTTTTTTTTTTTAAAGAATTGACCAAATAAGTTCTTGCATACTGAGCGCTGCTGAAAATAAATCATTTGGGGCGGGTGGGGAAAGAATGTAACGCTTGCACCTCAGGTAACCGTCTGTAAATACCTGCTTGTTCGAATACTGTGTGTATTTCTCTCCCTAACAGCTCAATGCTTTGAGCAGTTTCTGCTTCTTTGTGCTCTTTCATTTAAAACGTAGGTTTTAAAGCAAATTCTCACTGATGAATATTATGTTGAATCCTCCGCAGTCTGTTAACGGTAGTTTTGATGCTCTGGGAAGATGTGCTGCAGATCTGAGGTCAGCCACCCACGCCTGGTACCTTTAGTGCAGCTGTTACCAGTGTGTCAACAAGGAAGGCTGGGTCATCTTCCTGGTGTGTCCAGATTGTCCTGGAATTACCCCCTGCCCCATCCTTCCCTGGGGATGCTGGGCAGCGCTTTTGAGCAAGTGTGCCCACAGAGAAGCCTTTCCTCGGTAGGACAGCTGATGTCAGGTAGACAGCCAGGCTGCATGGGGCGCTCCTGGGCTGTTTTCCATACCATTCATCATCTCTGTTGGAAAATTCAGTTTCTTGGGGTGTTGCTTAAGTTAGGTCTTTTTAAGTGTGGTGAATTTACACGTGTGAATTACATACCTGGAAAGCAATTTTAAAGAGGGAATGGAAGGTTTGGGAAATTTTAAGTTTGTATTTGGAGTCTTGGTGTGTCTGCTTTTTGAAGTGTGGACATAACCCAAGTTAATTGTGGACACCTTGAGTCTGAATGAGGGACTGCTGCCGAGCCTCCCAGAGGCGGGAGGAGAAAAGCTGCGCACCTCAGTTGTCTCCTGATTTTTGGTGGTTTTCCTCAATGCAGACACAGATGCGGTTTTAGGGAGGACAGCCAGCAGCTGGTTCATGAGGTGTTTTAAGCTTGTTCCTTTGATGCCTGAGCTTATTCAGCAGTTCATGGGTTTAGCAAACCCAAAATCTTTTATTAAGAAACTGTTTCAAAATTTGCACTGCTCTTTTTTTCTTGCCTCACCCCAGTAGAACAAAGGCGAAGAGCTCAAAGAATTTTTTTTTTTTTTTCCAAAAAAATCTTTACGTTATGCAACAGGAGCTTATTAAGAAACTGTTTCAAAATTTGCACTGCTCTTTTTTTCTTGCCTCACCCCAGTAGAACAAAGGCGAAGAGCTCAAAAAATTTTTTTTTTTTTTTTCCAAAAAAATCTTTACGTTATGCAACAGGAGGGATCCTTGGGAGATGTTTAACTCCCATGTTCCAGGAGACCTGGGTTGAGGTGGGTCTGCTGGTGTGGCAACAAAGTGCTCTGTATCAGGAAGGTGTACCAGGGCCTGGTTCCTGTCCCAAGCTGAGCCATATGTACATAACCTAGACTCTGTTTTCATAGTTTTGCACTTTTATAGTCTATTTTTGAAGATTAACACATTTGCAAGATGATTGACTCGATGTTTGCCTAAATCCAGCGAGTGTTACAGAAACTTGCTGAGACTATAAATGTAAATCTTACGGGGGTTTATGACAATGGGGAGCTGAAAATTAAAACTGTATTTAAAAAAAAAATCACCAAATCTATTTGAAAACAAGTCAGTGTGTGCTTTGCTGAAATTTTGGGGGCTTTCAGATCTCTCAGACTGCGTTTTTGAATGCATAAAAATTCCAGCTTTTTTTACAGCCCTTTGTACTTCACAATGTGTTTTTGTCCATCAGTATTAACTATTGGGATACTACTGGCTTTGTGTGTCTTTTTCCTCTGAGACAACAGTACATGTGATAGAGGTACAATTCGTTGGATTTTTGTTAATGTATTTATTTCATTCCAGTTTGATTTATTGTAATTGTTGATACTTAAGTTGTCAGACAGTAGACATGTTTTATTTATGATATATTTCAGCTTAAAGTTATGTTATTATATGTGGATGTAAATATAGATTTGGTGTTTTACAGCCCTGGCCTTTTGGTCTTCATTGTGTTCCTGGTTCCTGCTTTTCTTTTTCCTTCTTTTTTATTCATTTATCTGTGTATGTGCGTTTGTTCATACCATGGCACATGTGTGGAGGTCAGGGACAACTTATGGAAGGGGATTCTCTCCTTCCCTTTACCCACTGAGCCATCTCACCAGCCCTGGGCCCTGCTTTTTAACTTTTTTTTTTTTTTCGGTTCTTTGAGACAGGGGCTCCCTGTAGCCTGTAGCCCCAGCTTGCCTAGAACTCAGCTAGGGTGGTCTGGGCCTCACTGAGATAGTCCTGCCTCTGCCTCCTGAGTACTGGGATTAAAAGGTGCACATCTGGATTCCTCCTTTTTTCTTTTTATTATTTTATGTGTATGAGTGTCTTGCTTATATGTATGTAAGTGCACCCGTCTCATGCAATGCCTGTTGGAGGTCAGAGGGAAGGTGTTGGATCCTCTGGAACTAGACTTCAGGATGGTTGTTAACTACCATGTGGGTGCTGGGAACTGAACCCAGGTCCTCTGTAAGAGCAGCCAGTGCTCTTAACCTTAACCATTGTGCCATCTCTCCAGCCTTGATTCCTTCCCTTTAAAAAGAATTTTATTACATTTATTTGTGGGGTGTTTATACACACACACACACGGAGTCCAGAAGACAATTTGAAAGTTAGTTCTCTCCTTCCACTCTGTGGCACCCAAGGGATTGAACCCAGGTTCTCAGACTTGACAGCAAGTACTTTTTATTCATTTATTTTTATTTTATGTGTATGAGTGTACTGCCTGCATATATGTGAGTGCACACGTGTCATGCAATGCAGTGGAGGTCAGAGAGGATCCCCTGGAACTGGAGTTAAGGTTCATGGATGCTGTATGCGTGCTGGGAATCCAACCTGGGTCCTCTGCAAGAGCAGCCAGTGTTCCCACCTGCTGAGCCATCTCCAACCCCAATAGCAAGTACCTTTTATTCACTGAGCCATCACAACTGGCTCTATTTTTAGCTTTCTATAAGTAGAATGTAAATTTTTTTATTTTTATTTTTATGTGTATGAGTGTTTTGCATGCAATGCCCCAGGGGTCAGAAGAAGTCATTGGATCCTTTGGAGCTGGAGTTCCTAAGGGTTAACCACTATGCAGGTGCTGGGAACCAAACCTGGTTTCTTTGCAGGAGCAGCCAATGCTCTTAACCACTGAGTCATCTTTCTAGCCCCTATAAATGCGACCTTAAACACAGGCAGCAATAGAGCCTCACGCTTCTGTCTGCCGTTTTAGCTGCTCTCCAGCCCCCTTCCTGGGTTTATTTATATATTATACAGCATCTCAGTATGTAGTGGAGGCTGGCCTCTGACTACCTGTGTGGTCCTTTGGGCTTGTCCTGCCGCTGTTCCTAGGTGCTGGGATTATACTCGTGATTTCCCCTGGGTTATTGTAAAGCTAATCTCAGACATGGTTCAGTTTTATCCCTTAACTACTTGAGCATTTATCTCCAGCAGATAAGGGCTGCTTCGGATTTCACCTAGCTTCAGGAACATCGGCAGTCCCTGTGTTTTGTAGCTTCCTATTCCTAAAAAATGTCCAAAGCGTGGCTTGTGGGTGAGCCAAATAGCCATGGGCTACGTTGAGTCAGCTGGTCTGTTTCCCCGAGCCTCTTATTTAGTCCAGCCCTTTCCCTGTACGTTGGTTACTGATGCACTGGGCTGGTGTGGTATATAGGAGAGTTCCCATATTTTGGTTTTGGTTTTGTCTGCAGTTTTGTTTCCCTGGTGCCTTTGGCCGGTGTCCTGCAACTGACAGTTACATCTTGAGGTGGTTTGAGTTCAGTTTTTCAGGAACAAAGTAATGTCCTTTGTCTGTTGCCCGTTTCCAGCCTGTGAGGATTCTAGGCTGGAGCAGCAGGTTAGGGCATGTCAGAACACTGCCATTGCAAAGCTGCCCCACTTTCTCCTTAGGGTTTGAATGGCCTCCAGTGAAGACTGGGAATGTGGGAAACGTGATGTTTGAAAAGGATCCATGGGGCTTTGAGGTGGCTCGGTGGGGAAAGGTGGTTCCTACCAATTCTTCTCGACCTGGATTGAAGCGATACTATGGAAGGAGAGAACTCCTAGAAGTTGTCTTCTGACTTCTACATACATACACAGTTGCATGAAACAAAAGCAATAAAAGGTAAGATATCGCATTGTTCTTTTTGCATCTGTTAAAATTCTATGAAGACCTTCTGAGTGGGGCTTGTTGACTCACACCTGTAATCCCAGCACTTGGGAGACAGAGGGCAGAAGACTGAATTTCAGGCCCCTTGGGTTACACAAGGAGACCCTGTGTCTAAAATAAACACATGAAAAGAATCCCTAAACTTGAAATATAATCTGAACAAAAAAGATGCTGAATTCCTGACCCTGCCCCCCACTTAACTTAGTTCTGAGTGTGAGCCCCTGCCCTCCGCCAGAGGTGACCCAGGAATGAGCACATAAGGTTAGAGCGCGTGGATTACAGTCTCTTCTGGCCAGTGGGAGGATTGTCCAGTTGACCCAGGGTTTGTTGTGGCTTCTCCACTGTTGTTGTGACCAGAAAAAACATCATTTCTCCAGTAAGTCTGGGTTCTTAAAGATTTTTATGTGTGCGCGTATTCTACATTATGTGCAAGTGCCTCCAGAGCCAGGAAAGTGCAGAGCAGCAGAGGCTGCGCCATTGCCATCTCTCCAGCCCACCATGGGTCTTTATAGGAAACAGAAATTAGAACTGACTGGAGAACGGGGGCTCCTTCCTCCTGGGTGCCTGGTTCCTGAGCCTTCTGGATGCAGGGAACAGGACAATAACGTTTTTTAAGACGTGAAGCACACCCCTCTGAATAACAGTGCTCCTGCCTCATTTTTCAGTTTTCTGAACACCTAGGCTCTTGACATGAACATGCCTTAATTTACCCAACTGTATATAAACAGCAGCATTGCTAACATGACCACAAAGGAGGGCTTTACATTACCTGTTGTCTCTTAAAGCGGTGGTTTTTAAATTGGTGCCCCAAGAATAAAATCATCACCACTGAGGAAAGGTTAGAATCGGCCGAGCATCAGGTTACCCCAGACCTACAGGATTAGGTACCCTGTGGGCGGAGGGAGGAGGGGCTCTGGGCAGCTCTGTAAGGTCCTCCTGAGGACAGTGCGGTGTGGGTAATAGTGAGCTAGGGAAGGTTCCAGTGACTTCATTTCCAAAGATTCGTTTCCACATCTTCAGACTTGCTTTCTTTTAGGCATAACTTAAAAACCAGGTCTGTTGAGTGAGGTCTAACTTTTAATCCTCTGGCTGTTTCTTGACTGCTCTAAGGTAGCCATTCTTTTATGCTTGTTTGTTCTGAGACAGTCTCAAGCTGACCTCAGACCCGTGGCAGTCGGCCTGCCTCAGCATCCTGATCGCCGGGATGATACTCACACACCATACCTGGTGGAGTACTTACTTGTTCCCCTTCTCCTGGCCTTCAGGTAGTCTGATTTAACCAAGTTAGACCCAACAGCCTGCATGTGCCAGCTGCTCTAGGTGACTGATACTCACTTGGGTGCAGACCAGGGCCTTGAGTTTGGCATGCAAAGTTACTGCCTCGGGATGCTTTGAAGATGCAGATTCTGTACAGTAGTGGGGTCGGCTCTGAGATGCTGCATTTTGTACAAGTTCTTGGATCACCCAAAGCTGAAGGTCTTGGATGAAGTTCCACACTCAGAATAGCAAAGGCTGAGCTGGATCACCTCCCTCCCTCTTCGTTTTTATGAAACAGGCTCTTTTGTAGCTCAGGCTGGCCTTCATTATGTAGCTGAGGATGACCTTGAACAGATCCCTCTGCTTCTACCTCCCAGGAGCTGGGATTATAGGCATATGTCACTGTACTTTATTCCTTAAAATGAGTTTTTGATTTATCCTCCCATTATTTCTGAGGATGTAGGCGTACATGCAGGTATATTTATGTTACCGTTACATGAAGAACAGAGTACGCACTAACACAGGGTGATTCGGGGGCTATTTCATGATTTTTTTTTTTTTTTTTGAATTGTAGGGAGAAAATTTTTCTCCTGACGAAGGACACAAAAGGAAATCTAATTTGAAGAGATGAAAGATGGTGGTTTCCATCCTACAGGGGGGAAACTCCAGGTCTCCAAAAGACCAGGTGCTCCCTCCAGCCAGACAGCCTTGCCCTAGCATACTGGTGACAGGAGAGATGGTCGATGTTTGCCAGCTCAGGGAGGAAAGGGTTTATTTGGCTTACAGCTCACAGTCCACGATCAAGGGAGGTAGGAGCTCTGAGCAGGAACCTGGAGATGGAACTGAAACAGGAACCAAGGAGAGAGAGAGAGAGAGAGAGAGAGAGAGAGAGAGAGAGACTGAGACCAAGGCAGGGGTCTTAGGATCCCACTATCACCTTGGAAAGCATGCCCCCAGTGACCTAACATCCTTCTGTCAGGCCTCTCTTCTTAAGACAACTTGTGGGAGTTGGTTCTGTCCTTCCGCCGTGTGGCTTGGCTCCTAGGGTCAAACTCAAGGTCTTCAGACTTGGTGACAAATACCTTTACCACTGAGCCATGTTGTCAACCCTAGCTCTGAATTGTTAGCATAACTTCTTTGTATTTTGTAAAAGGTGTTATTATGAATTTAACTGATCAGTAGTGAGGGCTTGATAATACTGGACATGAAGAAGGCAATTAACAAAATTATTTTATTAATTTTATTTTCTGTGTATGAGTGTATTGCCTGCATGTGTGTAAGGGCACTCGTGTCATGCAATGCCCAAGGAGGTTAGAAGAGGGTGTTGGATCCCCTTGAACTTGAGTTACGGATGGTTGTTAGCTGCCATGTGGGTGCTGGGAATTGAATCTGAGTCCTCTGCAAGAGCAGTCGGTGTTCTTAACCACTGAGCCATCTCTCCAGCCCTTAAAAAATGTGTATGGATGTTTTGCCTGCATGTATATAAGTGCACCAGGTGCATACAGTGCCTATGGAGTCCAACCCAGTCCTCAGCAAGGGCAGCCAGTGCCCAGTGCTCTTAACTGCTGAGCCATCTCTCCAATCCCAGCTTTTTTTTTCTTTTTTCTTTTTAGAGGTTACATTCTTGAAAAACACCAGTAATTATCTCTGGAGTAATACATGGGCTTTTTCCCTATTGGATCCAAAGATCAGGGGCACGAACATTTCCCCTGAAGCTGTGAAGTGTCCCCACAAGGTGGCCCCAGGAAGAACAGAGATCACCAATTCCTCATTCCAACTTTGTGGTTCAACTTTGATTTGGGGGCCCAATTTTCTTTTCTTTTTTTGAATGTAAACAATGTGGTAAAGCCTTTATTTGTAACAGTCATCTTCAAAGGCATGACATAAAATGCACAGTGCAGAAAAAAACATGAATGTAAACAATGTTAAATCATCTTCAAAGGCATGCAGAAATGCACACTGGAGAGAAATCATTTGAATGTTAACAATGTGGTAGGGTCTTTAGATAACACACATATCTTTTTTTTTAATTTTTACAAAAACTTTATTGAGAATTTCATACATGCGTATAAGGTGTTTAGATCAAATCCATGCCCACTCCCTCCCCTCCAACGCCTCCCATATTTCCTCATCATTATTTTCTGACAACTTCATGTACTCTCTTCCTTTCTGTGGGGCTTTTTGCTACCCTTTCTTCTTCCTCTGAAGAGGAAA
>NW_008340140.1:2810808-2817808 GCF_000622305.1 Nannospalax galili
TTTTTAATTTTTACAAAAACTTTATTGAGAATTTCATACATGCGTATAAGGTGTTTTGATCAAATCCATGCCCACTCCCTCCCCTCCAACATTCCCCCTCTGAAGAGGTAACCCTAAAATCTTTTAAGGATTACATACAAGCTCCCAGATACTTTTGACTTTTTTGGGAGGCCCAATTTTCAAAGATGTAACATTTGGTTCATTTTACTGACTAATATGACTGTTGAGAGAGTTTAAGTGTTTATAATTTAAGCTTGGCATCATGGCTCATGCCTTTAATCCCAGCATTCAGGAAGCAGAGACAGGTGGATCCCTGTGAGTTCAAGGCCAGCCTGGTGTACAGAGGGCATTCCAAGCCAGCCAGGGATATATAGTGAGACCCTGTCTCAAAAACAAAACAAACAGAAAACAAAACAAAACAAAATCTATTGAGATAGAGACATGGATTTAGCAGTTAAGAGCACTGG
Source organism: Nannospalax galili (assembly GCF_000622305.1). Lineage (NCBI taxonomy): Eukaryota > Metazoa > Chordata > Mammalia > Rodentia > Spalacidae > Nannospalax > Nannospalax galili. Next base: position 2,811,276 of record NW_008340140.1, read on the forward strand.
CTGCTCTTGCAGAGGACCTGGGTTTGACTCCCAACATCTATGCATTTAATAACCATCCATAACTCCAGTTCCAGGGGATCCGATGTCCTCTTTTGGCCTCCGTAGGCATTGCAGGCACGTGGTGCATTTACATACATGCAGGCAAAACACTCATAAAATTAAAAATTGTTTAAAAATGTTTATAATTCAAAGCACTAGACTGTTCCTTAGTGTAGTCAAGGCTCTGGAGGAAGATGGCTCAGATACTGTTCTGGTATTTTCTAGCCATTCCAGAAGCCCAGTTTAATTTGAAAAAAAAAAAAAAAAAAAAAAGAACCAGCCTGGGGTGTAGCTCAGGTGGTAGAGTACCTGCCTAGCATGTGTGATGCCCTGGATTCTAGGCCCAGTACTTCATAAACCAGGCACGGTGGTCATGCCTGTAATCTTACTGGGGAGGTGGGAGCAGGAGGCTGAGAAGTGAAGATGGCTTAGGCTGAGCTCCAGACCCTGTCTCAGAAGAAAACAGGCTGGAATCCGTCACTGACTTCCCTTCGCCCTCAGGTGCTGGGTTCTGAGTCAGGATAACGTGCCTCTCTGCCTTCTGCCTTGGAAAGTGGAAACGGCAATTTAAAGTCATTCTAGTCCTAGCACTTGAGAGGTAGAGGCAGGAAGATCAGGAGTTCAAGTCTAGCCTGTGCTACATGATAACCTGGCTCAAAGCAACCACCACTCCCACCAAAAATCCAGTAAATCATCCTGGAGGAAAAAGAGAATTTTCACTGGCCCTTTAAAAAATGACTCATCAAAAACTTCTGGAAGTGGATTGGACCTATTGTGACTCTTAAGACCCAATCAGGGCCAGGTGTGGAGGCAGAGGCAGGTGGATCTCTGTCAGTTCAAGCCTAGCCTGGTCTACACAGTAAGTTCCAGGCCAGCTGGGGCTACAGGTAGACCCTGCCCCCTCCGCCAAAAAAAAAAAAAAAAAAAAAAAAAAAAAAAAGACCCAATCAGGACTAACAGAGCTCAATCCCAGAATTTGACAGTCAGCCCCAAATGGAAATAAAAACTGCAGAGACAGTCGTGGAAAGACTTCATGACCTCTCCTGAGCTGAGCTGAGCTGAGAGGGTCTAGCCTTGTCCTGCCTGCTGCGAGGTCCCCCACCTACCAACAGCTGTGGGAACCCCCAACAGAGCATTTCCTGTCAGTGAAGGATCTGAAGAGGCTGGTGAGGTGTTGGTTAGCTGGTTAAGTTTGGTCATTATCCTGAGACAACTAGCCAGGCCAAGAATGACAAGTTGCAGTGGCTTTATCGACAAGCAGCAGAGATGAACTCAGTTTCCTTTACTTTCATTATTGGCTTTCTTTTGAAGATGAGCAGCAAGCAAGGGAAATTGGAAAGGGCCTCACTAATGACCCAGCACCCATGGTTGGGCAGCTCATAACCACCTGTAACTCCAGCTTCAAGGGGTTCAGTGCTCTCTTCTGGCCTCTATAAGGGTACTCATAGACACACAGACACACACACACATATTTTAAAAACATTAAAAAGGGGGGCTGGAGAGGTGGCTCAGTGGTTACTGTTCTTGCAGAGGACTGGTTTGTCTTCGCCACCCACATCAGGTGGCTCACAATCACCTGGAACTCCAGTGCCAGGGACTCTGATGCCCTCTGGCCTCTGTAGGCACCTGTAGGCACGTGGTACACATAAGCTCAGAAAGGCACATACATACAAATAATGTGGAGGAATGGAGGGAAGCTTGTATTTAGATCTTCGCCACACAGTGCTGCTATCCTCATGAAACAGCTCACTAAGTGGAAATTTATGAAGTCAAACCTGCAAACGTTTAAAACCACCAAAGAGTATTTATAACGGGAAACCAGAGTCTTGCCATACCTCCCCTCTCCTGCAGACTTCCACAGCTTGGTTCTTGGCTCTTCTCAAATTCTTTCCATTCCAAAGGCTCTGCCCCCGTCAGTGCTAGGGTTACAGGTGCTTGCCACCATGCCTGGCTTTTCTGTGGGTGCTGAGGAGCTGAACTCAGGTCTTGCTTGTGCAGCAAGCATGGAACTCACCGGGCTTCCTCCCCAGCCCATGTCTTTCCTGCTGCACAAGCTCTCCTTTGTCCAGTCTCCACGCCTCTCAGTGTTACTGTTTGGGACAGTTCCTCAGCCTGTCTGTCCTTGTCCTTTATGACCTGGGCCTGGTTGAGAAGTTCTAGTTGGCATTTTGTAGCATGTTCTTCAGGCTGGGCTTGTCAATGTTTCCTCATGATTAGATGGGACTAGTTTGGGGGACATTGATGACAGATGTACAGAGACTTGTCATTACCCATAACAGCCATGTGGCCAATCCTGCCTAGTCAGGTGACCAAAGCTGCCTGTGCGTTTGGGTATTGTCACATGTTGGGTTGTCACAAGCCTATGAAATAGCTGGAGATGTTGATCTGTTATCTCCCATTACACGTTAAAGTATTCACCGAAGGTGGGCAGTGTTTAAACCAAAGTGTTCCAGATTTGGGCTGTGCAATCTGGTCCTGCACTTGAACACATGGCAACAGGTGCAGAGTGTCTTAAGTGCTGAGTGTTGAGTGTCAAAGTGCTGAGTGTCTGAGGAGCCTTGTTCTTGTGCCGGTTAATGTCAACCTTTCAATGGACAGGATCTGGAGTCACTGAAGAGACAGGCCTCTGGGCTTGTCTGTGAGGGAGTGTCTATAGTAGCTTGACTGAATTGAGGGGGAAATTTGCTCACCATGGGTGGCAGCACCCCATGATCTGGGGTTCCAGGCTGAATACTGTGGGACCCTGACTCGTCTAACTGCTTCTTTCTGCTTCTGTAATCTGCTTGGCTTAAGGCGGCACTAACTCCATTTTGACTAGCTGTTTCAGGCAAGGCCGGGCATGTTGTAATCTTCAGTCACCACCCCCATCCCATAAAGCTATAGATCAAGCAAGCCCGGACATGTAGCAGCCTTATAAGGTAAAAACAGAAACTTCTGGCCCCACAGATAACAAGTCAGCTCATTCCAATGCCTAAAGACAGCCCCTACCAATAAGAATCCTCCCCGTACTCAGGGCATAGGACCAGCCAATCATTTTAAAGGATGCTTGCGGCACACGAGCTTCTGTGAAACTTCTCTATAAAAGCCTACCCCACCCTAGATTGGGGCTCTCAGTACGGATCTGCTGCGTCGGTGAAATCTGAGGGCCTGAGCTTAAGCCCGAATAAAGGCTCTTTGCTGTTGCATACACTCCGGACTCCTTGGTGGTCATTGGGGGTCGTGAGATCTGGGCGTAACAAATACAAAGAGTGTGCTGAGCACCAGTATTCATCTCTCTCTATTTCCAGCTGTAGATGCCATGTGACCAGCTGCCTCCAGCCCCTACCACCATACTGGGCTGCACCCCGAAACCATAAGCCAGAATAAACCCTTCCTAAGCTGCGTGTGTTACAACCAGGAGAAAAGTAATTAAATTCTCCCTCCAACCTTGTGATTTCAGCTTGTAGGTGGCTCAGTCGATTTGATTGTGTCCCACTCCAAAACTTCTATGTACAAGTGTATGTTTGCATGCATGCATGTGTATGCGTGTGCACATGTATCTGCATATGTACATGCATATGCAGGTGGGTATGTGCACGTATGTGTGTATGTGCGTATTCATGTGCATGTGTGTCTATGTGTTTATGGGTATGTATATGCATGTGTGCATATGTGGGTATGGGTGTATGTGCACATATGAGTGTGTGTACATCTTTTGTGTGCGTGTATATGTGATCGTGTATTTGCACACAGTTGTTCTTTGGCCTTCTGTCTGAGTGCAAATTCCAAAACAGACCAAAAACTTTGTATGATAGACTAGGCCCTGACAATGCTGTAATCCCAGCACTCAGGAAGCTGAGGCAGGAGGATTACAAGTTCAGGGTCAGTCTGGGTTACTTAGAGAGACTCTGCCTCAAAACAAAACACAAAAGAGTCACCTTGACCTACAGGTGGTATACACCTTGTCCCTTCTAGAGAACAGACTGAGGATGTTGAACCCAAGAGTTTGAGACCAACCTGACCTGACAGCATAGTGAGACCCGACAATATAGTGAAACCTTATCTCAAAGAGCAAAGCCTAAATAAATATTGTCCATTCACTATTGAGACTCAGTCCCTGCTCTAGGCATTGGAGACTCAGTGTTAGGGAAATGCAAGGAACACTGTTTAGACTAAGAGCCCAGGAGAAAATATTACACCGTGCAGTCTCCACAGTTAAAGAAAATTTAGGGCTGGAGAGATGGCACAGCAGTTAAGAGCACTGGCTGCTCTTGCAGAGGACTCAGGTTCCATTCCCAGCACCCACATGGCGGCTAACAACCATCTGTAACTCCAGTTCCAGGGGATTTGACACTTTCTTCTGCTCCCCGTAGGCATTGCATGACATGGGTGCACCTACCTACATGCAGGAAAAATAAAAATAATAAATAAAAAAAAATTCTTTTGGTCTTTTTGAGACAGAGTCTCTGTAGCCCCAGCTGTCCTGGAACTCACTATGTAGACCAGGCTGGCCTTGAACTCACAAAGATCTGCCTGCCTCTGCCACCCAAGTGCTGGGATTAAAGGCATGCACCACTATGCCCAGCATAAATAAAATATTTTTAAAAACCATTTATTTAGTGTGTGTGTGTTTACAACGGCTCATGTGTAGAGAGCTCAGAGGACAGCTTTTTGGGATCAATTCCCTTTTTGCAACTTTCTGTGGATTCTGGGGATCAAACAGGTTGCCAGGCGTGTGGGGCAAACACTTATCCACTGAGTCATTGCTCCAGTCCTTTTATTTTTTATGTCTCAATTTCATAACTGGTATGTGGGGCCTACTGTTCCATTTTATTGATTAGGAAACTGAGGCCCCAGGGTCAAAATGCAACCTCAGTGGTGGTCTAGATACCCACATTAGGATAGTTTCTCTTTGGAGAACTCTGGAGAGTGAAAATCCAGATACAGGTAGTGGGAAACTTTTGGTTTTATTAAAACAAGCTGGGTAAAAAGCTGGGCATAGTGGCCCATGCCCTTAATCCCAGCACTCCGGAGGCAGAGGCAAGTGGATCTCTGTGAGTTCAAGGCCAGCCTGGTGTATATAGTGAGTTCCAGGCCAGCTGAGGCTACAAGGAGCTCTTGTCTCAAAAGACCAAACAGACAGAAAAACAAGCTGGGTAGAGCAACTTCCTTACATAGCTTAGCAGATAAAATCCCTCCTTTTCTTGGTGCTGGTAATGCGCTTTACGGGCACATGGGGGCAGCATATGCTAAGAAGAATAAAGGGTTGAACTGGGACCCAAAGGCTGGAAGAGTAGCTCGGAGGAGCTGGCCCTGGGTTTCTAGGCCAACTTGAAATGAATCAGCAACTGTAGGGCTCTGCGTACACATATGTAAAACCGACCAGGCATCGGCTGAGACTGTCAAAGCAAGGATTTGACCCACGATGAGAAGTGTTCAGGGCACCTCCTCCTTGTGAGGGGGTGCATAGTAACTGTGACCCCTCTGTCCCTCTGAGAACTTCGTCATAGGTAAGAGATGCCCAAAGGAAAGCACTGCTCAGCGACAGAGAGCTTGTTCTGATACGGTTATTGTAAAAAAAGTGAATGCAAAACCTTGGTTGGGGGAGAGCAGGGGTTCTCAGATTTTTACAGTTCATCAGCCAGTAACTGAACAATCAGAGACGTCACAGGGACACCATGCTTTGGTCTCCCCAGATGAAGAAGGTCATTTAAAAAATACAATTAATATTTAAGTATTACCATCACAGAAGGCGGGCAAGACAGTCCAGAAAGCGTCATCCAACAGATAAAGGTAAACAAGCAAAAAACCAAAACAAAATCAAAAGACAGAAAGGAAGAAAGAAAAAGACCAAAAAAGCCTCACAAAAAGGGAAACGGGGAAAACTGCATTAAGATTTGCACAGAAAGGCAGGTGGTGTGGCGTCTGTCCGTCTTCCACCGGTGAAGGAAGCCGTTTTTTGTTGCTGTTTCTTTGTTGTCAGAGGACAACCTCAGATGTCAGTTGTCACCTTCTACCTTGTTTGAGGCAGGTCTCTCGTCCAGTACTGAGTACTCCAGGCTAGCGGGACGTGAGCTTCAGGATTTGAACTCAGGTCCTTGCATTTGGGTGCTAAGTGCTTTCCCCAAGTGCTGAGCCATCTCCCTAGTCTCAATTTCAGAAATGATTACTAAGGGCTTAGGCTGTGGCTTAGTGGCAGAATACTTGCCTGGGGTGTGTGAGGTGGTAGATTCTATCTCCAGTCTGCCAAAATAGATACAACTAACTAATTATGGTGCTAGGGATAGAATCCACAGATTAACTCTTGCTACTACTGAGCTCCATTTTCAACCATAAAGCAATTTATTTTCATATTTATTTTATATGCCTTTAGAGGCCAGAAAAAGGCATCAGATTCCCTGGAACCCAAGTTAAGGACGGTTCTTAGCTGCCATGTGGGTGCTGAGAACAGAACCCAGGTCCTCCACAAGAGTAGCCAGTGCTCTTAACTGCTGAACCATCTCTTTTGCCGTATA
>NW_008340140.1:2817881-2822844 GCF_000622305.1 Nannospalax galili
AACTTGCTATGTAGACCAGGCTGGCTTCGAACTTACAAAGATCTGCCTGCATCTGCCTTTCAAGTACTGGGATTAAAGTGTGCCAGCCCATTATTATTATTATTATTAATTATTATTATTATTATTAAAACAGTGTCTCAGTGTGTAGTTTCATGCTGGCCTTGAACTCCCTATATAGACCAGGCTAGCCTTGAAGTCACAGAGAACTGCCTGCCTCTGTCTCCTGAGTGTTGGGCTGAAAGACCTGCGCCATCACACCCAGTAGCACTTTATTTTAGATGGAGTCCCAAGACCAGCCTTGTTCAAATCCAGTGAGAGGCTCATTTGACCTAGTTCCCGTGGAAAAGCTGCTCACCTTCTTTAGTCCCACGGCACTGATTCGAATACAGGCAATTTGGTCTTCCCATCCCAAGTGGGCATACAGCAACATCTAGGGCATCTGGGATTGTCAGAGTTCTGGGTGCGAGTTGTGGGAGGGAAGATGCTAAACACCCAGCAAACCACAGGACTGTAGAGCAAAGGAAGTGGAGACAGCCACAGCCGTGAGCCGGGGAAGCCCTGGCCTAGAGGCTCCATCTGATGAAGTGCATTGGATTCAGTACCTTCTGGACTACAAGTTTCCCTGCACACACAGAGCATACACACACACACACACACACACACACACACACACACACACACATATACACACACACATATTTAAAGGGGGGGTATATTCTCTAAAACAAATGAATAATGAACCTAAAAAAAAAGAGAAGAGGGCTGAGGGGATGGCTTAGCAAGTAAAGGCACTTGCCACCAAGCCTGATGACCTGAGTTCAACCCCCAGGACCCACAGGGTGGAAGGAGAGAACCTACTTCCTAAGTTGGCCTTGGCCTTCACACATGTGCCATGGTCACATATACCCAATAAGTACATAAATAAAATAACATAAGGAAAACGTGAACGGGCAGCCACTGGAGCGTGGCTTTCCCAGTCCAGCCCCTTCCCTTTCTTGCAAAGGGTTCAGTGAGCTCCCAAGTGTCCAACTGATTCTCTCCAGAAGAGGAAGGATTCGATGCCCTCAGCCAAGGACACATGGAGTCCGACCGTGTCCTCCTTCTTCTTCCCAGGGGCACTTAGTACTGGCAGCACTGAGTGGACTCAGTGGATTAAGAAAAAGCATGAGGGGCTGGAGAGATGGCTCAGTGGTTAAGAGCACTGGCTGCTCTTGCAGAGGACTGGGGTTCAGTTACCAGCACCTACATACATGGTGGCCAACAACCATCCGAAACTCCAGTTTCAGGGATTTTGGCTCTCTCTTCTGACTTCCGTGGGCATTGGGCAACACGGGTGCACTTACATACATGCCGGAAAAACACTCATATCCATAAAAATAATAACGAAATATATAAGAAAAGAAAAAAAGCAGGTGAAGCTGGGAGGCAGAAGTGGGGTGTGAGGAGTTGGAGGGGAGAGGGTGAATTTGATCAATGCATGCTGAATACACACTATGAAATTCTTTTTTTTATTATTTTAATTTTATGTGTGTGAGTGTATTGCCTGCAAGTATGTGAGTGCACCCGTGTCATGCAATGCTGCGGACATCAGAAGAGGGCTTTGGATTCCCCTGGAACTGGAGTTAAGGACGGTTTGTAGATGCCATGTGGGTGCTGGGAATTGAACTCGGGTCCTCTGCAAGAGCAGTCAGTGCTCTTAACCGCTGAGCCATCTCTCCAGCCCCAGTATGAAATTCTTAAACAATGAAAAGAGAACATGACTTGAAAGGGGACAATGGTTCTTCCAAAGAAAAGCATTGTTTGAAGCCTCATATGGGACCACAGGAGGACTGAGAAAATCAGAGGTTGAGCTGGGTGGTGGCCGCCCTCTTTAAGCTTTGTTTCTCCTTGTCCCCCTCCCCCTTCCTTCCCCTCCCCTTCGTTCTTTTGAGATGGTCCTTCATTGGCCTGGAACTCACTATGTAGGACAGGCTGGTCTTAAATTCACAGAGAGCCACCTTTCTCTGCCTCCTGAGTGCTGGGATTAGGGGGCACCAGCACACCTGGTTTTGTTTTTGCATGAAAAAAATGTACATTTATTTACTTATTAATTAATTAATTGATAAGTGTGTGTGTGTGTACTGTGTGTGACATGGTATGTGTACAGGGGTTAGAGGACAACTTTCAGGAGTTGGGTCTCTCCTTCTACCTCATGGATCCCAGGATTGTGCTCAGATCATTAGGCTTGGCAGCAAGCACCTTTACCCACTGAGCTATCTTTCAGCCCCCTATTATTTATTATTTATATTTTTTCCATAGCGTGGACCTTTTTTTTTTTTTTGCCAGAGCAATTTTGTATTGTTGTTGCTGTTGTTGTTTTTTGATGTACAGTATCATGTAGCCCAGGCTGGCCTCAAACTTCATATATAGCCAAGGATGATCTTAAATTCCTGATTCCCCTGCCTCCACTTCCCAAGGGGTGGGATTACAGACATGGGCTACCACACCCAGTTTTATGCAGTGCTGGGTATGGAACCCAGGACTTTGAGTATTTCAGACAAGCACTCTACCAACTCAGCCATATTTCTCAGTCCCAGGCCTTAGGTTTTTAGAAGAGGACAGTACACTCAGATTAGGTAAAGCGCCCATATGTAACTGGGTGTGGTGGTACACATCTTTAATCCCAAAACTTGGGAGGCAGAAGCAGGCAGATCTCTGTGAGGTTTGAGTTCCAGGCCAACAACTGCTACACAGTGAGACCTTGTCTCAAAAAAAAGAAAAGAAAAAAAGAAAACGTTACCCATATGTGGTGGTTAGAATGAGAAATGACCCCCATAGGGTCCAAATATTTGAACACTTGGCCTTAGTTGGTGGCGCTGTTTGTGGAGGTTTAAGGAGGTGTGGCCTTGCTGGAGGAGGCATGTCAGCAGGGGTGGGCTTTGAGAGTTCCTAGCTTTGCCCCATTTCCAGTTTGTCTGTCTCTACGTCCTGTGTCTGCTTGAAGATGTGAACCCTCAGCCACCCAGCCGCCTCTTGCCATGTCTTCCTGCCATGGTGGACTCTTCTGCATCTGGAACCATAAGCCAAATAAACTCTTCCATACCTTGCCTTGGTTGTGGTGTTTTCCCACAGCAGCGGAACAGTAACTTATACACCATAGTTGTACGGCTAAGAAGCACCTGGGTGGGGTTTCAAACTGAAGTTACTTGCTCTCAGATGTAATCCTGATAGATTCCTGCAGTTGGCTCAGCAGCGTGCCCTTCACAGACTGGGGACAAGGTGACCCCTGGTGACCCCTGAGGCTGACAGTGCTGTAGCTCTAGAGGAGGTTCCTTTGCTGTGCATTGCTTCACAAGGCCCCCCGAGGGTGAGGACAGCTTTGCACAGCGTTGGGTCTTAGATGGCTGAAGGCTGGGCTCTTTCACATCTTCTCCTACGTGTTTAACACCCAGGCCTGTGCCAAAAGCTCTGGGAGGAAGAGGAGATCCAGGAAGGGAGGGGGAGACATATTTGAGCACAGCATCTAGTGGGTAGGGTTGTGTCCCCTCGACCGGATATGCCTACCCAGAACTTCAAATGTAGGCCCTCAAATATGAGCAGATGTGGAAAACGAGTCTTTTCGGATGTTGTTACAGATAATATGTGAGAGGAGGCCATCTTGGGGGTGGACCCTAAGGAATGCAAAGGAGAGACAGGAGGACAGGCAGAGACAGAGTGATGTGAACACAAGCCAGTGGGCACTAGGAGCCACTAGAAATTAAAGGAGGCAGGGGAGTGCTCCTGTCCCTGGAGGGGATGCAACCCTGTTCATACCTTGTCTTGGGACTAGAAGTTTCCCAAACTATAAGAGAATAAATTTCCGTTTGTTTCAAGCCACACAATATGAGGTAATCTCTTGTCGTAGCTATGGAAAAATAACAGAAAGACTAAAAAAAATTAAGGAACCAGACTGGAGAGATGGCTCAGCACTTAAGAGCACTAACTGCTCTTGCAGAGGACCTGGTTCAGTTCCCAGCACCCACATTGTGGCTAACAACCATTTGAAACTGTAGTTCCAGGTTAGTTAATGCTGTTCTCTTCTGGTCTCTGAGGACATTGCAACATAGTGCACTTGCCCACATACAAATGGGCAAAACACTCGTACACATTAAAAATAAAATAAAATAATAAAATAAAACTAAGGAAGAAAGAGGCAGTTGGAGTCTCTCCCCTCTCTTCCTCCACGTGGACTGAGACTTGGCTTGAGGCTGTGTGTGGACTGCACACTAGGGCCTTAGCTTCATCTGGATTCTAAGCTTCTTTAACACAGGCCTGAAGTCCCCCCTTCCTACCCCTCGTGACAAGCCTGTCCCGGTATGTGATGCTGGGCCTGTGGCTGTCAGGGCGTCTCAGCAGGCCAGGAACCATGGCCTCCTGGCTGACAAGAGCTGACTTGAGTGGTTTCTACTTGCCAGAGCACAGGACCTGGGTCACGCTTTTCTGTTGAAGAAAGAGTTTCAGGCTTTGATAAATGACTGTTTAATGCTGGCAGTAGAGCTGGCTAATCACCAGCAGCAACAGTCATCGTAATTAGAGAGGGTCTGGGGCTGAGGCCCTGCCATCCTCCCAGTCCCCAGCCTGACTCTGCCCAGCTAACCCTTTCTGGGCTTTAATGCTGGAGGAAGCACTAAAAAGGAGGGCTCTGGGGCATGTGGGGCCTTGTGGGGAGTTGAAGCTTGGCATGGGTATGAGGTTGTGGATAAGTGGAGAGAGGAGAAAAGAGGCTGATAGGGCCTGTGAGCTGCATGACTTGGACCCCCAGGCCTTGGGAATCTAAAAATGCAGTTACTGTGCACTGGGCGCATCACAACCCCACAGGAACTTCTGAGACTTCAAGAGAGTCTAAGAATTCAAGCTGTGCGTTAAAATATATACGTACATAAAAGTTACCATTTTAGCCATTTAATTGTACAGTTCCATAAGCGGCATTATGCATAGTTTATTA
>NW_008340140.1:2823045-2873420 GCF_000622305.1 Nannospalax galili
TGTGGAGGCCAGAAGAGGGCATTGGATCTCCTGGAACTGGAGTTACTGATGGTTGTTATCTGCCATCTGGGTGCTGGGAACTGGGCCCAGGTCCTCTGCAAGAGCAGTCATTGCTCTTAACCACTGAGCCATCTCGCCTGCTCTGTTATTTTATTTTTTTTAAAGTTCTATTTACTTTTAAAAAACGTATTATTTATTTGGTCTTTTTGAGACAGGGTGTCCCTGTAGCCTCAGTTGGCCTAGAACTTGATATATAGACCAGGCTGGCCTCAATCTCACAGAGATCCGCCTGCCTCTGCCTTCTGAATGCTGGGATTAAAGGTGTGTGCCATCACACCTGGCTATTTTTGTTTTATGTGGATGAGTGTTTTGACTATATATATGAATGTTCAGTATATGTGTGCCTGGTACCTGAGGAGGGTGTTGGATCCTCAGGAAGTGAAGGTACAGGCAGTCATGGGCTGCCACGTGCATACTGGAACTAAACCCAGGTCCTCCGCAAGAGCAACAAGTTCTCTTAATCACTGAGCCATCTCTCCAGCCCTATGTTATGTATATTTTAAATGCCTACCCCCCCCCGCCCCCCCGTACCTGGATTTGAAAGCAGGGTCTTCCTTGCTTATGCTAGGCAGGCACTCCACCACTGGTCTAAAACCCCAGTCTCCTTTTAACTTTTTATTCCGAGACAGGTTCTCACTAAGCTGTCCAAGCTGGCCTTGAATCTGCAGTCCCCCTGCCTCAGCTTCGCAAGTAGCTGGGATTACAGGCCCGTGCCGCCAGCCTGCTTTATTTTATTTTGAGACAGGATCTCACTATGTAGCCTGGTTAGCCTAGAAATTGCTATGTAGACCAGGCTGACCACAAACTCATAGACATCTGCCTCTGCCTCTGCCTCCTGAGTGCTGGGATTAAAGGTGTGTACCACGGTTCCTGGCTGGCTTCGTTCTTATTAAAAAGCCTTTCAGAGTCATACAGACAGGAAATATATAGAGAGTGGGGAATGGGGAGTTCCTGTACAATGGGAACCAAGATTCAATTTGGAAAGAAAGTTCTGGACATGGATGGTGACACCTGCAGAGCCAGATGAAGTTGCTTGTAGGATTGCGTGAGGGTGGGGACATAGCTTACCAATGCATGTTCCCTGGAGTCTTACCTACAGCAAGACTCAAGACTTTATTCTTACTCAGTACTGCTCAGTTAAAGTTTGGAGAGGGAGACGGTCAGGGAGAGAGAGAAGAAGGAAGGGAAGGAGGAAGGAGGAAGGAGCAGAGGAAGATAATTTTCTTTGAGGGAAGTTAGGGTACACCCAGGACAGGAGACTACAGAGGGGTGCCTCTTCTGGCGTCCCTGGTTGCTGGGTCTTCCTCTCACCTGGATCCAGGATGATCTCCCTGTTCTAGTTGCCCTGAAGCTTAATGATTTAAAATCTCAGCCTATTGTAAGTGATTACAAACTACTGTATTTCATACAATATGAATCTATTATATATGTTTGATCTTTTCACTTTGTGGGTCAGGACTTATTTATTTTCGACAGTGTCTCCCTAGTCCCAGCCCACCTAGAAGTCATTATGTGGACCAGGTCGGCCTCCATCTCATAGAGATCTTCTTGCCTCTGCCTCTGGAGGGCTAGGACTAAAGCAGAGCAACACCATGCCTGACAGGACTTGTTTATTTTGAATCAGAGCTTCTCATGTAGCTCAGATTGACCCCAAACTCTGTGTTGTCCTGGCTGGCCTGACACTTGCAATCCTCCTGTCTCTCTCCCTTCTGTGGGGTTTACAGGCCTATGCTACCACGCCTGGCTCTGGGTCAGGACTCTGGGAAGCTTTTCTGCTGCCCATCGTTTTGGCTGAAGTCACTGGAGGCTGGCAGGTGGTTTGCACTGGAAGATCTGGGCGGCTGCATGCGATGTCTGTGCTTTGACTGGGCAGCTGGTTGGGCTCTGCTGGGATGGCTCATGAAGCATGACTTGTACATCATAGCCATGGTCAGTGAGTCTCGGACTCCTCCCACACATGCTGCTTTCCCAGAGTGTGCCAAGGGGTCTCTGGGTAGAACTACCCAGCAAAGGCTTCATCAGAATCCAGAAACACTGCCACAGTTGCATTCTGTTGGATAGGCCAGGCACAAAGGCCAGCCCAGGTCAAGGGCAGTGGGATCAGATCCGGCTAGCCCACAGCAAGACTCATGGCTGTTGTTAGCATCCCATATCCTTTTTATTGCAGGGGTCTTAAGTCAGGGGGTCCTGCTCTTCTGACCATAAACAGAGAGTCCACAACTTCATCTAGATGTGCAAAGTGTACATTTCCCCAGGAACCTCTGAGCTCTCAAGGTTATGGATTACTGAAAGGTGGCCTTCCTTTTAACCCAGGCTTGCCCTTCCCACTTCGCAAAAACTGCAAGAAAGCATAGAAGTATTCCTTCCTTCCTTCCTTCCTTCCTTCCTTCCTTCCTTCCTTCCTTCCTTCCTTCCTTCCTTCCTTCCTTCCTTCCTTCCTTCCTTCCTTCCTTCCTTCCTTCCTTCCTTCCTTCCTTCCTTCCTTCCTTCCTTCCTTCCTTCCTTCCTTCCTTCCTTCCTTCCTTCCTTCCTTCCTTCCTTCCTTCCTTCCTTCCTTCCTTCCTTCCTTCCTTCCTTCCTTCCTTCCTTCCTTCCTTCCTTCCTTCCTTCCTTCCTTCCTTCCTTCCTTCCTTCCTTCCTTCCTTCCTCCCTCCCTCCCTCCCTCCCCTCCTTCTTTCCTCCCTCTCTTCCCTTTTCTCTCTTAAAAATTTTAAAAATTTATTGTTTTTATTTTATGTGCATGAGTGTTTGCCTGCATATGTATAAGTGCACCCATGTCAGGCAATACCTGCAGAGGTCAGAGGAGGCCGTCAGATCCCCTGGAAATGGAGTTACAGATGGTTGTTAACCACCATGTGGATGCTGGGAATCGAACTCAGGTCCTCTGCAAGAACAGTCAGTGCTCTTAACCACTGAGCCATCTCTCTAGCCCCTCTTTCTCTCTTTTGACAAAGTCTCATGTTACCCAGGCTGCTCTAGATCTAGCTGCATACCTGAGGGTCACCCTGGATGCCTGATCTTGCCTCTACCTCCTGAGAGCTGAGATTTCAGACGTACCTCACCGCACCCATCTGTGAGGTCTTATACATTATTCCAATACCATAGAAACAGTAAAGTCCTCCCTCAATTCTTCTCCTCCTCTCCCTCCTCCTCCCCCTCCTCTCCCTCCTCCCCCTCCCTCCCCTTCCTCCTCCTCATGCTGCCCTGGCTGGCCTACCCGCTATGTAGCTCAGGCTGGTCTCAAACTCACAGAGATCTAGCTGCCTCTGCCTCTGGAGCGCTGGGATTAGAAGCCCACGTCAGCACGCTCAGCGATGACCCTTCTACCAGCAAACCTGGAGGTGGTTTTTCTAGCAGTTCACTACTGGGGACAGTGCCTTCCCAAGTGGCTTTGCTGCTCACTGGGTGCGTTTTCTGCTGCACACCTGAAGTTGGTGCTTCTAAATCACTGGGTCTGTGTGATGCAATTCAAATTCGTGTGTGTTGTGTGTGGTGTTGGGGACTGACCCAGGGATTTGCACATACTAGGCAAGTACTCTACCATAGAGCTGTATTCTCTAACCATTTGAATTTTATCTATTATTATTCGTGTGTGTGTGTGTGTGTGTGTGTGTGTGTGTGTGTATGAAGTGTGTGTATATGAGTGCAGACCCACAAGTGTCATGGTGCATATGTGTGGAGTCAGAGGATAATTTAGGGAGTCAGTTCTCTCGATTTTTTAAAAAGTTGTTTTTCATATTTTATTTGTTATTTTTATTTTATGTGTATGCGTGTATTGCCTGCATGCAGGTAAGTGCACCCATGTCGTGCAATGACCAAGGAGGACAGAAGAAGCTGTTGGGTCCCCTGGAACTGGAGTTATGGACAATTGTTAGCTGCCATGTGGGCACTGGGATTCAAACCTGGGTCTTCTGCAAGAACAGTCAGTGTTCTTAAACTGCTGAGCCATCTCTCCAGCCCTTTTTTTTTTTCTTTTTTCAATGTGTATGGATGTATTGCCTACATGTAAGTGCACCTGTGTCATGCAATGCCCGTGGAGGTCAGAAGAGGGTGTTGGATCTCCTGGAACTGGAGTTATAGACAGTTGTTAGCTGCTATGTAGGTGCTGGGAATTGAACACAGGTCCTTTGCAAGAGCATCCAGTGCTCTTCACCACCGAGCCGTCTCCAGCCCCTTCTCCTTCTTTTGGAGGCAGGGTGTTTCTTGCTGTTTCTGCTTCTCTGGGTGTCCAGGCTGGCTGGCCCATGAGCTCATGGGAAGTTCTCCTGTCTCCACTACCATCTCACCACAGGAACGCTGAGATTACCGATGCTGCCACTGAATCTGGGTTTCTGTGGGTTCTGGGGGATTGAACTCAGGTCTTCAGACTTGTGTAGCAAGTGTATTTACCTACCTCATCACCTCACCAGCCCACTGTCTGATTTCATGACCAAATTGATATCCAACATAGATGTGCACATTTTTGTGCCCCACAGTAGGGAGAGGGGATCTCAGATTCTCTCCACAGTCTTGTGAATCTTGCCAACGATTCTTGTTCTGGAACATGAGACTCTTATTGTTTTATAGAGCTTTTCTACCCAGCCAGCATTAAGACTGGACAAGACCTGTGGGGGGCCTGGAGGAGGCGAGATTCTGGCTCTATCACTTTCTTCTAAACACGTTACTGCAATCATGTGACCTTGCTGAGCTTGGTTGCCTTTTCTTCACACGGGCCCCAGTCAGGGTGCTGCAGGAGACTGCGTGGGTGGGTGGGGGGCTTTTTGTAGTGTCTCCAGGATGATGTGGTTTCAGTCACTAGCAACTGTCGACTGTTACTCTTCCACAGGATTGCAGGAACCTTACCACCCTGAACTGCCTGCTAACCGCAGGCCCTTTGGTGCTGTTCGTGTCTTCTATGGGTTGAGGACTTACAAAGACATAACTCTCACCTCAAAGAGGACAAGAGAGTTTATTCTGGAGTCAAATGTTGAGTGACCGTGGTCTGGGAACATCAGTTCAGATTACTCTAAATTCTGTGTTCCAATATGGTAACAATTTCATGACATTTTAATAGTGACAGAATAAAGAAAGTCATAAATCAAAAAAAGACACTTTTAAAATATATTGGCAGAAACATCAGACTGGCAGTTTCCAGCGAGGTTGGGAAATCTTAGCATAGACTTGGAGGGCGTTTGTAGCTTCGGGATTGGTCTTTTACTATATCTGAAAACGTTTCACATGATAGTCGCAAGGATTTTAAGTCAGACACACAAATGGGCAATAAATGGCTGTTAAGAAGGCTAAAGATAGACCAAGATAAATTGCATTTAGACTCTGGATCTGCAACATTCTAAACTCTCCATAATCGTTGAAGTTCGAACCAGTCAGCCAGCCTTTGCCAAAGGTTCAACATAGGGTGTGACTTCTTTTGGGATACTTTAGTTCAGGGAAGCTGTAGTCATGACAACCAGCTTCCCAGCATCTACCATGAGGCCTGCGCTCCCATGTTGAGGGACCATAGGAGTCAGATAGTTCACCAGTAGGCAGGTAGAGAAAAAGGCCTTGGGTAGATGAATAAGCTTGGAATAAGATGACCTTCTGGGTTCTTCTCCTCAGGACAAAGAATTAACAGGCAGATTTGCCCCTTGTGGCCTTCTCCCTGCCCGATGGGACCTTTTCTGGGGGACTTGAGACTCTCCTGCTAGTGGGCTCTTTCGCAGGGAACTAATCAGCCTTGTCTTCTTCCAAATCATCCAATCCCCAGCAACAATCCACACCAACCAACCTGGAGGGAGAGAAAGGGACCTCCCCACCATGTCCCAAACATATAAAACCCAAGACCCTCCAGAGGGGAAACTGGCTCTGTCTCGGGCTCCTCTCCTCTCTCCAGGACTCGGCTTCTTTGCTGTGCTGTGTGACCTGTGTGCTTCTGCTTGCAGTGAGGCTCGACTGTGTGCTCTGGCTACAAGTTTTCTCCTGCTTTTTAATTCTTTAATCTGCAGAGAAGACAAACTTGATCTAAGACCCCTAGCTGGTAACGTTACATTGTGATACTTCCAATGTGGCAAGGTGGCACTGCCCTCTAGCATTGGTTGGCAGAAGGGAAAACCAGTGCTCCCAGTTGGCATCTGGATGTGGCCAGTAGGCTAAATGCTAATGGTCCAGTAAGCATTGGGCGTGGGCACAAAGGGGATTTCCATGGGCAACTTCCTGATTTTCCTCCTAGATGGATCTCCTCCTCCTCCTCCTTCTCCTCCTACTTTTTTTTTTTTTTTTGTCTTTTTGAGACAGGGTCTCCTTGTAGTCCCAGCTGACCTAGAACTCACTATGTAGACCAGGCTGGCCTCAATCTCACAGAGATCCATCAACCTCTGCTTCCCAAGTGCTGGGACTAAAGGATTGTGCCGACGGCTCTGTATCCTTCTTAGCGTCACAATTTACATTTTCTTCAGGAAGCCAACTTACCTCACTCTCAGGCTTTTGAATGGACCAGGGCTCCATGGACTTTAGACTAAACACCTTCACTCTCATTTTAAAAGAGGAGCGTGAGACTACAAAAGGTTTGTATATGTTGACCAGGGTCAAGGTCAAACAGCTAGTTTGCTCACAGCTACCCTAGAATAAGATGGTAATGATGGGCCCCTTGTGGTGGCACACACCTATAATGTAGTACTCAGCGGGCAGAGGCAGGAGGATTGTCACAAGGTAGAGCCCAGCATGGTTACATAGTGAGTTCCAGCCAGTCATACATATTGAGAAGCTTCACCTCTGCCTTAGTTTCTTTTTCCTGTTTCTGTGATAAAATACTCTGATCCAAGCAACTTAAGAGAGAAAGGGTTTATTCTGGCTCACAGTTCCAGGTCACAGTCCATCACTGTGGGAAAATCACAGTGCAGAAGCTTGAAACAGCTGGTCACATTGCATCTGTAGTCAAGCAGAGAGAGATGAACACTTGTGCTCAGCTGGTTCTGTTTTACATAGTCCAGGGCCCTCCCCTAGGGAATGACTCCACCCACAGTGGGTGTGTCTTCCCACCGCAACTAGTCCAGATAACACTCCACTGGCATCCTCAGAGACCCATCTCCTAGGAATTTCTAGATTCTGTCAAGTTGACAACACCGACCATCACAGTCTCCAACCCAGATCTTCCCAAGCTCCAGGTGTGCATACTCAGTGTCTCCACTTATGTCCTTGCTGTAACAAAATACCTGACAGAAACAACCTAAAGGAGGAAGGCTTACAGTTTGAGGGTACAGTCCATGATGGTGGGGAGAGGATGGTGGTATGGGAGGTTTGTGGCTATGGTAGCAGGGGCATGAGCTTACTTGATACATCTTCTAAATGTTCCAGTCTCCCCAAACAACCACCAGCTGGGGGCCAAGTGTTCAAATGTGTGAGCCTGTGGACGACATTTCACATCCAAACCCATAATACACCTTGAATGTCTACTAAGCAACTGAGATGGTTTTTCATCATTTTTAAAATTTATCATTTTTTATTATTTTATGTGTATGAGGGAGTGTATTGCCTCCATCTATGTGAGTGAACTTATGTTGTACAAAACCTCTGGAGGTCAGAAGAGGGTGTTGTATCCCCTGGAACTGGAATCATGGACAGTTGTTAGCTGCCATGTGGGTGCTGGGAACTGAACCTGGGTCTTCTGCAAGAGTAGCCAGTGCTCTAAACCACTAAGTCATCTCTCCAGCCCGGAGATGGTTTTTAAAAATGTTCACAAATTCTGTGCTACAACTTCCTTTAGGGAATCCACTTCTCAAATGTGGATTAAATGAGCGAATTGCTTATACCCGATAGAAATGATAGAGTATGGTTTCTCAGTCTAGGTTATTAAAGTTATTGAAACTGTACCCACACTAGCAAGGAACTGGAGTGTCCTGCTAGTGATGGTGTGGGGATACTATTTTGGAAAGGGGTGGGGTGCCATTTTGAAAGCTTGTCTTCCATCTCCAGTGGAGCCTTTGGATGCTGAACCCCAGGTGGCTGTGTGATTATGTGTCTGGAATGTCTGGAGGGGCCCTCAGGCAGCATCACCAGGAAGATTGCCTATGGTTTCCTGACTCCCAGGAACAGGAAATAATAAACATTTGTTATTTTATGCAGCTGAGTTTTGGGGAAATTTATTAAGCAGCATTAATTAATACAGCCTTTCTAATGTGACCTGTCAAAGCTGAACTTCTAATCTTCATTCTGCAAACATAATCTCTCTTCAGAAAATATCAATGCCCTTCCTTTTAGTTTTTGAATCTCAGGCTAAGACCTGAAAGTCATCCTCAGAGTCCATCTTCTTTCACAAATCCATCGTAAGTGCAATTCCCACGGTTCTAATTTTAAAATGTATCTAGAATGCAATTGAGTCTTTCTGTATCTTCAGTTACTACCCTGGTCCACTCCTTACTTTTCTGAGGAGGTTGGTCGCAGTAAGTCTATACTTAACCTTCTTTCATGCATGGTCCTTCTGAGAGTCAGTTCCAAATGCTGCATCCAGAGGGCTCCTTTAAACATAAACCAGAGCTGAGGAGATGACTCTGTTGGTAAAGCGCTTGCTGTGTAAGTATGAGGACCTGTGTTCAGATACTCAGAGACTAGATAAAAAGCAGGATGTGGTGGCACACGTCTGTAATCCTAGCCCTGGGGAGGCAGAGACAGAGAATCCCAGGGGCTCACTAGACAGCCCATGTAGCCAAATTGATTGACGAGCTCTGGGTTCAGTGGGAGACCCTGTCTCAAAAAATATAGTAGAGGGGTTGGAGAGATGACTTAGCAGTTAAGAGCTCTGACTGCTCTTGCAGAGGACCCGGGTTTGATTTCCAGCACCCACATAGAGTCCTTGACTCCAGTTCCAGGGGATCTGACACAATCTTCTGGCCTCCTTGGGCATTGTAATGCATGGGTGCACCTACATGCAGGCAAATGGTTGTTTACATAAAAATAAAGAAGAAAATAAAAGAAAGTGGAGAGCGATTGAGGAAGTTAAGTGGTATAAACCTCTGGGCTCCTCATGCACATTTGCACATACATGTGTACACACCTGCAGAAGCATGTGCATATACTATGTTCACACACACATGCACAAAACACCATAAACTAGATCATATCAAATCCACTGTAGTTTATCTTCCTCCAGATCTGTGAACTGCCCCCTTTCCCACTTCTTAGATTTTTGTTCAGATGTCATTTCTTTTCTTTTTTCTTTTTTAATATTTTATTATTTTTATTTTATGTGTAGGAGAGTATTGCCTGCATGTATGTGAGTGCACCCATGTCGTGCAATGCCATGGCGGTCAGAAGAGGGCTTTGGATTCCCTGGAACTGGAGTTAAAGACAGCTCGTAGCCGCCATGTGGGTGCTGGGAATCGAACCCGGGTCCTCTGCAAGAGCAGTCAGTGCTCTTAACCACTGAGCCATCTCGCCAGCCCGTTTCATTTATTTATATTATTTTTAAAAATTATTTTTTCAAAATATATTTAATTGAAATTTTGTTCATTTTATACAATAAATCTTGATCATATTTAGACCCCTTTCCCGTCTGTACTCTTCATAGGGCACCCCCACACTGGATTTCATGTACTCTGTCATATATGTTAAGGCCTGTTGAGTCAGGTTTGTGTACCCAGATGTTTCTCAGTGTGCGTTCATCCACTGGAACCTGGTCAGCTTATCTAGTATCACTCCCTTAAAATAGACCAACTCTCCCTCACCCAGCAGTGATCAGCTGCCAATAGCTCCTTGGCTAAGGTTGGGGCCTCCTGCCCATTTCCCTAGTTCTATGCCTGGTTTTCCTCTGATTGAGTTTGCACAGGTCTTGTGGATGCTGTTCCCATTGCTGTAAGTTCATATAAGCAAATTCCCAGAAGCCTGGAAGACTGTCTCCTGGGGTCACGCACCACCCCTGGCTCTTAAAATCATTATATCCTTTTATTTTTTTTTTTTTTCAATCTTTTTAGACAGGGTCTCCCTGTCATCCCAGCTGGCTTGGAACTCACTATGTAGACCAGGCTGGCCTCTAACTCACAGAGATCCGCCTGCCTCTGCCTCCTGAGTGCTGTGACTAAAGGCGTGTGCCACCATGTCCAGCTACAATCATTGTATTCTTAAATTTTTTTTATTTATTTTTATTTTATATTTATGAGTGTTTCACCTGCACGTATGTAAGTGCACCTGTATCATGTAGTGCTCACAGAGATCAGAAGAGGGCTTCAGATCCCCTGGAACTGGAGCTACAGATGGTTGTAAGCTGCCATCTGGGTGCTGGGAACTGAACCTGGGTCCTCTGCAAGGGCAGTCAGTGCTCTTAACCGCTGAACCATCTCTCTAGCCCCCATTTTTGTTTTCTTAAACACTGTGATGCTTGACACATATTAGAACCACCTGGGAGAAATCTGAGTGTCCAGGGTACCCTACAGGATTTCAGGCCCTTATTTGGAGTCAGAAGGAAACCGGGACACAGAAGGAGGGATTTCCATGAATCTCTACTTCATTTGTCTCCTAATCGTTCAGCAAAATTTGTTATTTCTGCTCTAACAGAGGCAAGGAAAATAGTAAAGTATGTTGAAATTGGTTTGTATTAAAAAAACCCCTCTGTACTTAGGGTAATAAATTACAGACAGAAGATTCAATACAGGCTATAAATTGAATATTTTAGTGTGAGTAGAGTTGCAGCGAGTGTTCCTTTGGGGATTAGAGTTTATTTCCTAAGATTTTGTTCACTACGTCATGAGTCTTTTCAATAAAATGATCTCTCTTCCTGGCAGCTAGACCAGCTCTGAGGTGAAGTGAGGGGTTATCAGGTGTGGTTGACTTAGAAAGCAGCCCTGGGAAGATGCTTTATGACCAAATACTAAAGTCTCTAAGCAGGCTTGTCTAATTTCAGAATCTCCAGGAATGCCAATACCAGTTAGCAAACTGGACCACCCCCCAACACCTCCAAAATTGCATGTATGTACACATCAGCTGTTTTGACTCTGCTTTAACTTAATGTAACCAGGAAATGTCACTGAAGTATGAGGCTTGATCTTATCATGGGTGAGTGGATAGATGGATAGATGGGTAGGTGGATGGATAGAACTCGCTTTGTAGACCAGGCTGGCCTTGAGCTCAGAGATCTGCCTGCTTCTGCCTCCTGGGTGCTGGGACTAAACATGTGTGCCACCACACCTGTCTCAGTATATATAATTTATTGAATTTTTGTCCATTTCATACATCTTAATCATAGTTAGACCTCCTCCCCTGTTCATAACACCCCACCCCCACCGCCCCATGGCTGATATCTGTTAAGGCCTATCGAGTCAAGTTTGTGTACCTAATGTCCCTTGATATGAGTTCATCTGCGGGAGCCTGGTCAGTCTATCTAGTATCACTCCCTTAAAATAGAACAACTCTCCGTCACCCCAGCAGTGATCAACTACCAAAAGTTTCTTGGCTAAGTTGGGACCTTCTGCCCATTTCCCTAGTTGAATGCTTGGTTTTTTTGTCTGATTGAGTTTGCATGGGTCTTGTGCACACTGTCACCATTGCTATAAGTTCATATGAGCAAATTCCCAGACTCCCAGAAGGCTCTGCTTCCAGTATGCCTGCCCCACCATCTGTCTGCTGTCACAGTGTGACCAGAGGCCTCATGCTCTTTCTGCCCCAGACAGGAGACTTCCCTGCCACTGTGCCCTCTCTACCATGATGGACTCCACCATGACGGACTCCTCTACCGTGACAGGCTCTACCATGACGGGCTCCACCATGACGGACTCTACTGTGACAGACTCCTCTACTATAACGGACTCTACCATGATGGATTCTACCATGACGGACTCCTCTACCATGACAAGCTCTACCATGACGGGCTCCACCATGACAGACTACCGTGACAGACTCCTCTACCATGACAGACTCTGCCATGATGGATTCTACTATGACGGACTCTACCATGATGGATTCTACCATGACGGACTCCTCTATCATGACGGACTCTATCATGACGGTCTCTACCATGACGGGCTCTACCATGACAGACTCTACCATGATGGACTCCTCTACCATGATGGACTCTACCATGATGGGCTGCACGTCTCTAAACTATGAGGCCACTTAACCCTTTCCTCCCTAATTTGCTTCTGCCAGGTATTTGGTAATGGTGATGAGAAAAGTAACAAACACAGGTCCTTTCTTTCTAGCATCTTCTATTTGGAAACAAAGGCTTATTCATATTCCCCACTGAGGAAAAGATGCACTAAGGTCTGGGCTGATTTCAGAGACTAGTGGACATGAAACAACGGTCCCTGTGTTTGTAAGACAGGCTGAGTAAAACAGACTAATATTCCCAGAAATAAGCCCTCTACGAATTCATGTACTGTAACACTTCAAAAGCCTTTTCCAGAAATTATCTTCATTAATTCAACCAATGGAGGGAGTGGTAGCTGGATCCTTGGACCAGTTGAAAGTATGCAGACAGGACTCTCTTGTGGAATTCACACTTGCCCAGGAGGCTGCTGGAGTGGGCATTCGGGCAAACAGTGATCATTTCAAATCAATTCTATAGGGAAAGAGGAGGTGCAGGTTGTATCCAGGACAACCTCACTTGGTATGAACGTGTGTGTGCATGGGTGTGTGTGGGTGTACATGGATGTATGGGGGTGAATCAGAGCTTCCTATAAGCTGAGACTTGAAAGCTGTCTAGGAGTTGAGGGTAAAGTGGTAAGGGATGAGTAAATATTTTTGAAAAGTTTAAAAATTTTTTTTCAAGAGGGAGTTTTACTTTGTAGTCTAGACTAGCCTGGAACTCACTATGTAGTCCAGGCTGGCCTCAGATTTATAGCCATCCCTGTGTCTCAGCCTCTAGAGCGCTGGGAAGATTGTGTTGTGCCACCTCGCCTGGCAGTGGGCCTTTTCTGAGCTCTCAGACGGACATGTCCACTTACTCATGCACATTCACCCAGTGGGTGCTTCCAGATCTCCTGTGTAGTGCTGTTGCCTCTGACTGCCTGGAGATGGTTCCCATGTGAACAATGATTCTTGGCACCAGCCCTATGGGCATTTTGGGCTGTCACATTACCTGCTGTGAGGGTCATCCTGTGCATTCGTTGTGTGACACTCTTCCTGGACAGACATGAAAAAACATCTACTTACTTTATGACACTACATCTACGTACTTTAGATAGGGAACCAATGACAGACCAAAGTAAGGATACCACCGAAGTCCAACTTGGTCAACCAATGAGTTTATTGGGTTTATGTACAGGTGCATGGCTGAGGGGTCACTTAGAGGAACATGGATGACTCAGAGGCACCTGTATCACCAAAAGCCCTCCTCAGCATAGGTGATGACTCATGACAGCTGGAATGCTGGAGTGCTCGGCACAACTTGTAGGCAGCTCTATAGGTGGGAGAGTCTCCTCTCTTCAGCCATCTTTACTTATATAACCTTGGGGACAAAGGGGTCCTATAAATCTGGTAAGTTTTAGGGACTTCCTGAGAATTCTGAGTTGTCTATTTCCTGGGTCTTAATAAGCTCTCTTTTAGACTTCTCAGTCTTTTAATGTCCATTAATTAATTAATTAATTAATTAATTCTTTGTATGTGTGCCTCAGCAAGCATGTGGCGGTCAGAGGGCAGCTCTGTGGAGTGGGTTCTCTCCTTCCACATTTATGTGGGTTCCAGGAGCTGAACTTAGGTTGCTAAACTTGTGGGGCAAGCACATGACCCACTAAGTTGTCTTGCTGGCCCCTTGCTGAGTCTTACAGAGCATCTTTCCAGGATGGAAAGTTCTAATTCAGAGGGAATTCCCACACAACTGCACTATCAGGTGTTTGGCAACTTCCTTGGCCTCTACCCCTCAGGTGCCAGGACTGAGACCATCCAGTCCTAACCTGGAAGCTGGCTCTGGACACTACCCATGTCACTTTTGGGGCAGGCCTGAAGTCACTGCTTTAAACAAGTAAGTATCTAACATGCCAGATGTATCAGTTGTGAATGGAAGCTCAAAGGGGGCTAAGGAGTAGAGATGGTGGATCTGACAAGGGGGTATGAGTGGGCCAGTGAGGCGGCTCAGCAGATAAAGGTGCTTGCCACCAGTTCTGATGACGGAGATTGAGCCCCAGGACCCACATGGTGGAAGGAGAGAACCTACTGCTAACAAGTTGTCTTCTGACCTCCATACCGGCTTGTGGGCTGTGGCATTCACATGCCCCCCCCCAATCAATCAATCAATCAATCAATCAATCAATATCAATCAGTCAACCAATCAACCAATCAATGCATACTTTAAAAAAAGACATCATGGGGCTGGAGAGATGGCTCAGTGGTTAAGTATTGATTTTGCAGAGGACCTGGGTTTGATTCCCAGCACCCACACGGCAGCTAACAACCATCTGTAACTCCAGTTCCAAAGGGAATCTATGCCCACTTCTGACCTCCACAGGCATTGCATGACACAGGTGCACTTACACACATTCAGGCATACCACTCATACACATAAAGTAAATTAAAAAATAAATAAAATATTGTGCTGCATAGTTTTACTGTCAACTTGACACACCTGGGTTGAGGGAGCCTCAACTGGGGAATTGCCTCCATTGGACTGGCCTGTGGCCATGTAGGTGGGGCATCTTCTTGATTATGGAGTGATATGGGAGGTCCGAGCCCATTATGGGTGGTGCCACCCCTGGCACGTGGGTCTATGCTGTATAACAAAGCAGGCTGAGCAGGGGCCAGAGGAGCAAGCCAGTAAGCAGCATTCCTCCATGGTTTGTGCTCCAGCTCCTGCCTCCAGGTTCCTGCCCTGAGTTCCTGCCTTGGGCTCCCTCAGTGATGAGCTGTGACCCAAGAGCTGTAAGCTGAATAAATCCTTTCCTCCCCAAGTTGGTATTGGTCAGAGGGTTTTTGTTACAGCAATGGAGAAGCAAACTAGAACAGAAATTGGTACCAGGATCATGGGATATTGCTGTGATGGATCTTACCTTGGTGTTTTGGGGAGGATTGTGGAAGCGTTTGAAAATTTGGGCTGGAAAAGCCATTGAGTGCTTAGAGTTTGTTGTTGTGGAGTTTGGAACAGTTATGTTGAAAGAGTTGTGGACAATGGGGGCCTGACTTGTGAAGCTTCAAAGGGAAGCAGAGACTATCTTGAATTGAGAATCTGTGGGTTCTGGTCAGCTTAGGCTGAAGAATCAGCTGTGATTAAGAAGAGACCAGAACCTGAAGTAAAACCTTTGCTTTACTGGGACAACTGATGCTGGTTAGCTGGGGCTAAAAAAATCAGCTGTAAGTAACAAGAGACCAGCATCACCGTGGTGAAATCATCTGGGAGGTATTTCCTCAGGGTGAGTGCACAGAAGCTGTGGTCCAGACGGGGCCCAAGTCTCCATCTCAAGCTGGAAGCAGGACTTGGTAATGTGTAAGAGTCTCCTGCATGGTTCTGGTGTTGGACTCATGAAGGGGTCACAGAGGCTTGGCTCCCTGAGAGGCCAGGAAAGGCCATAGGTGAAAGTGCAGCTTCAGTTGCAGTGAAGACCCCAGGACTGAAGGGGTTATGGAGAGAATCTGAGGCTTTGCACCCCAAGAGGCCAGAAGAGGCCATTGGCAAAGATGTAGCTTCAGTTCAGTGGAGACCCCAGCTTTTTGGGGATGCCAAGACCATGGGACGACCACCAAGGACAGCAGTAGGTGTGGAATGGAGCTGGCCTGGGTCTGTGAGACGAGCTGTGTGAGCTGTGGACGGCAGAGTCAGAGCAGTGGAGCTGCCTGAACCCTTTGGAGCCCAGAAGATCGTGAGTGAATCCCAGATGTCCAGCCTTGAGCTACTTTGCTGGACTTAGGTTTTGCTTAGGTGTGCCCGATTCTTCCCTTTGAAATAAGACAGTGCTTGTTTTGGATTTTAAAAGAGCCCCCAGTTAAGAGACTTTTAAAAGAGACTATAGGTTTTAAGTATTTGGATTTTTTAAGGATTGTGGGACTTTTAAGGTTGTACTGTCTTATGTTGTGATATTAATGTTAACATGTCTTAGGGACAAGAATGGAAAGGTTATGGTTTAATAGTGATGTATTTGTGTGTCAAGTTGACAAGGGGTCAGTTTTGCTGGATAGCTTTAGTGTCAACTTGACACACCTGGGTTGAGGGAGCCTCCATTGGACTGGCCTATGACAATGTCTGTGGGGCGTCTTCTTGATTATTGAGTGATATGGGAGGGCTCAGCCCACTGTGGGTGGTGCCACCTCTTGGCAGGTGGGCCTATACTGTATAAGAAAGCAGGCTGAGCATGGACCAGGGGAGCAAGCCAGTAAGCAGTGATCCTCTATGGTCTGTGCTCCAGCTCCTGCCTCCAGGTTCCTGCCCTGAGTTCCTACCTTGGACTCCCTCAGTGATGAACTGTGACCTGGGAGATATAAGCTGAGTAAACACTTTCCCCCCCAAGCTGGTATTGGTCAGAGTGTTTTGTCCCAGCAAAGTAGAAAAAATATTAAAAAAAAAAAAGACAACATGAATGAAGGGTAGGAATGAGCCACATGGATATCAGGGCACACAGTGCTCCGGGCAGAGGGAATTGCCAGTGTAAAGGCCCCGTGGCAGGATGACTACAGCCTGAGGGAGGGTGCCAGGGAGCCCCTAGTCTTAGAGAGGGCAAGAGGAGTGATGGCTGGGTCACGTAGTTAACTCACAGTGAGCTGATTGCTGGAGGCTTCTGAGGGGTTGACATCACCTGTCCCATTGTTTTGTTTGGAAGAGAGAAGGATGTACTGGACATGGGGGAGGAGCAGGGGTTGACAACAGCTGTTCGCTCTCCTCACTCTGCTCCCCAGGCCTGCTGCAGCCCCACTACTGACCCATAACAGCTGTGCTGATACAGAAACAATCGGCTCTTACATTGACAAGTCTTTCAAGATCAACCGTCAGTCATCTTTATGCTCCTAAAAATTATTTGAAGACCTAATATGTCATAGGGGTTGAATGAGATCCTCAGAGGGTGGAAGGACATGTGCATTTGAACTTTGACCCTGGTAAATCATTCTTGTCGAACCTGAGTTGTGGCGATCTGGAAAGTTCAGTGGGTGGGTGCTCAGACAGCCCAGTCCAGTGCATAAGCCTAAAAATTCTGGGATAGCAGGCAACTTTAACTTTCCTTGAGCCTCACACTGAGAAGTGAGGCGTGTGATGTCACCTTAAGGGTTGGTGAACGATTAGCCAGGAAAGTTGGGGGATGTGGCCCTGTTGGTAGAATGCTCCCCTCGCACCCAGGAATCCTTGGGTTGAATTCCCAGCACTACATAAACCACTGCAGTCTCCACAGGAGGATCAGAAGTTCAAGGTCATCCTTTTTTATATAGAGAGTTCAAGGCCAGGTTGGACTATATGAGACACTGGCTCAAAGGGAATGAATTGGCTGAGAGGCTCTGAGGGAATCTATATGAAGGCTCAGCAGTCTGCTGCTGTTCTCACAGTGTCCACTGAGGAGCGAGCAAGAGCCCTGTGGTTGTGGGTAGAAAAGCATTAACTCTCTGGTCACTGAGTACACGCAGTACATAAAACACCTTGAGTGTATCGGATCATGTTTCATTAGGTACACAAAAATTAGTTTAAAATAGGCAATGTATATTTATGGCACCAGACATTAGGGGTTCCTGGTGTGTGTGTGTGTGTGTGTGTGTGTGTGTGTGTGTGTGTGTGTGTGTGTGGTTTAGACCAGGGCTGCTGGTTTTAGCAGCTTTCATCAGGGGCCTTCCCTCCCTTAGTGCTGGGGATAGACTCACAGCGTTGCACATGCTAGGCATGTGCTCTACCGCTGACCTGCATCTCTAGCTCTTAGTCTTTTGAGGTAGGTTTTTGCTAATGTAGCTGAAACTAGTCTTGACTTTGCAATCCTTCTGCCTCAGCCTCCTGACTGCTGGGATGATAGGACACCACCACACTTGGTGGAGGACTTTCTTAATATTGTCCGTCTCATCCTGCATCTCACATAGTCTGACTGTTTAACCAAGGTGGAAGCAGCCTGCATGTCAGCTGCTCCAGGTGACTGATGTACAGTTAGGTGCCAACCAGGGCCTTGAGTTCAATGTGCAGAGCTACCATGAGGGGGTGCTATGAAGATGCAGATTCTATTCAGTAGCAGAGCTGGTTCCAAGATGCTGCATTTTGTGCAAATTCCTGGGTCACCCAAAGCTGACCTCCTCTTGGATGAAGGTCCACACCCGGAATAGCACCCTCCTCCCTCCCTCCCTCCCTCCCTTCCTTCCTCCCCGACCCCTCCTTCCCATTCTTTTCCCTTCCTTCCTTCCTTCCTTCCTTCCTTCCTTCCTTCCTTCCTTCTCCTCCCTCCCTCCCTCCCTCCTTCCCTCCTTCCCTCCTTCCTTTCTTCCTCTCTCTTCTGCTCTCTCTTTGTATTTTTTTTTTCTTTTTTGTTGTTGAGATAGGGTCTCTCTCTTAGCTCTGGCTGGTCTGGAACTTGCTATGTAAAGCAAACTGGTCTCAAACTTCTAGTGATCCACCTGCCTCCTCTTCCTGAGTGCTGGGATTACAGCCATATGCCATGGACCACCACTCCTGGTGAGTGCTGATTCTCAAAGTGTGGGGGTGGGGGAGGAGGAGGGGGAGGAGGAGGGAGGGAGGACAGGGGATGAGGAAGAGATGAGGAGGAACGAGGAGGGAGGAGGAGGGAGGAGGAGGGGGAGGAGAAGGGAGGAGCCATGCAGCAGCTGGAAGCCTTAGGGACATGGGTGTCTCAGGCCTCATTCCCAATGTCTGGTGTCCTGCAGCAGGGCCAGCCATCTGTGTTGAATCTGTCATGATGGGGAAGTTGCTGGTCCGTGAGTTTGAGACCCTCTGGTTAATGTTAGAGCACCCTCTCCTCACAAAGCCCCTCTCCTTCAGCATCCCACTGATGGCAGTCCAAGTCATCCCCTTGCAGAGAGGCAGGTCTTCTGCCCCTGCTCTAGATGGTCTGTCTGAGCATTCTCCCTGCATCCCAGCATGGCAGCGCACATGGTTCAGTGGAGATGACAGGAGGTTTCTTTCTATTGAGAGGGCTGACAGGCCTCCCATCACGACTTGATTGACAGCCCCCTAATCAGCAGGAAGAGAGTGGTGTGCCTCTAGAATGATGTTTGCTCTGTAAATATTTGACATTATCTACCCTGAAAACCTGAAAGAGAACTTCATTTTTCTTTCTTTTTCTGGGAATACAGCAAGTCACAGAACACCCATAAGTATAATTAATCTGACAAGGGAGCTTCTGATTGGGACTGGGACTTCCCAGGCAGGAACAAGCACAGGGTGTCTTTGTGTCGACTGTTCTGGGTACATGAGCATGGCTCACCTCTGGCCACAGGACTCCCAGTGATCTTAGCAGGAGGCTGGGCACACAGCCACCTGGGCATGTTGCAGATGCTTGGGCTGGGGTGGGACCTGGGATTCTGCATTTCCAACCAGCTCCTGGCTGGTGCTGACAAGTGAAGGACCAATCTGAGAGGCGGAACTCAAAGGACCTTCTTCCTGCTCAGGGTAACCTTGTGTTCAGAGATGGCCCAGAGGCCACCAAGGGCATGACTTTTGTATTAGGCAGGTTTAGGTTCAAGTTCTTGCTCTATGACAACTAGTGACATGCCAAGTTAGCACACCCCTCTGAGCCCATGCTGTGGGGATTCGTGAGACTATGCAATGTGTTGGGGCAGTGTTAGTAAATCTTATATTTTAATTAAAATAACTTTGGTTACATTATTTTATGTGTGTGTGTTTCACACATGCCACATTGTATGAAAGTCTGAGGACAACTTTGGGGGTTCTCTCCTTATACTCAGTGGGTTCGAGAGATTGAACTCAGGTCGTCAGGCTAGGCATCAAGTGCCTTTCTTTACCTGCTGAGCCATCTCATGAGCTCTTTTATATATACACATCTATGTGTATATGTAATTTATTTTTATTTTGTGTGTACGAACATATTGCCTGCATGTATGTTAGTGCACCCCTGTCGTTCAATGCCTGTGGAGGTCAGAAGAGGGTGTCAGATTCATCCCCTGGAACTAGAGTTACAGATGGTTGTTATCCACATGTAGGTGCTGGGATTCAAACCCAGATCCTCTGCAAAAGCAGCCGGTACTTAACCATTGAGCCATCTGTCCAGCCCCTTATTTATATATTTTTAATTCATTTTATTTTTCCTTCAAAGTCTCTCTCTCCATGAGTTTTTGTTTTGTTTTTCAGTACTGGGAATTCAACCCAGGGCCTCATATATGCTAGGCAAGCCCTGTGCACTGAGCTACAGTCCCAGCCTGGTTTTTATTTTTCATTTTGGGATAAAGTCTCAGTTGCTCAGACTAGCCTTGAGCTCTCTCTGTAGCACAGGCTGGCCTCAAACTCATGAACTTCTTGCCTTAGTGGGGATTGCAGGCTTATGTCACCTGATCCAGCTTCCCCATGACTTAAAAAAAATTATTTTATGTGTATGGTATGAGTGTATTGCCTGCATGTGTGTAAGTGCACCCATGTCAGGCAATGCCCGTGGAGGTCAGAAGAGGGTGTCGGATCCCCTGAAACTGGAGTTACAGACAGTTGTTAGCTGCCATGTGGGTGCTGGGAATCAAACCCAGGTCCTCTATAAGAGCAGCCAGTGCTCTTAACTGCTAAGCCATCTTTCCAGCCTCCATTTGTTTTTTGAGACAGAGTCACTACGTAACCCTGGTTAGCCTGGAACTTTTTATAGACAAGGCTGGCCTCACAGAGATTCACTTGTAGCCGCCTTCTGAGGACTGGGATGAAAAGCTGGTTCTTTGGAGAACCACAGAACATCATACCAATTAAGATTTTCAACCTCCAAGATCTAGTGCTTGCCTGCTTATAGATAGAGCACCTTGTTGAGAATGTACATTTTAAGTCAATCGTGAAGAATTAAGACAGATAATTCCTCTCAAGAACTCGATACACAATAAGCGCTTCGTGATGTTTTAACAGCATTATGTAAAATATTTAAAGATAATACCATCTGACTAGCTTAACAGGTAACATCTGTCCTGTTGTCTAGTCCTGTCCAGGCTGACACCTGCACATGAGTGTGGATGAGGGATGAGGCAGAGAAGGGGGCTCGGATGGCGCAGGACTGAGCTGGTGGTCTGTCTGGGTTGGAAGGCAGGGTCCAGGCTGCCTTGGCTCATTACTCCACACAGCTGTGTGACGGCAATGCATACCTTAGCCGTCTTTATGGATCCCACACACATTTTCTTTGTGACTCAGTGAAGAGTTACACCCAAGATCACACAGAGGGAGCCTCGAAGTTCCTTTTGATTTTTGACACAGGATCTCATGTCGCCCAGGCTGGCTTCAAACTCGCTATGTAATAAAGGCTGCCCTTGACTACTGATCCTCTTCCCTCTGCCTCCTAAGTGCTAAGGTGACAGGTGTGTACCACCACACCTGGCAAAGCCCTTTCTAATTGGTGAGAATCACACATCTGCAGCATGCTTCTACAAAGCTTGGGCCTTGTGTGGTCACGATGCTGGGGATGCAGCGAGAGGAGGGGTGGAGGTGGTGGAAAATAGCGGGATGGTCACCGCTGGGCTTGCCCTTTGGGGTTTGTACACAGAAGCTGACAGCAGAACTGACTGTAAGTGTAGTGACCTTTGATAAAGAGAAGTTCCTTTGGTGGGAGACTTTTCCAAGACCTAGGATCAGAGTTGGCCTGGAGGGGAAGCTGAGGTCTGAGTGGACTGGCACCAGAAGAGCGTCCCAGCAAGCGCAAGACACTGAGACAGAAGGTATGGTAGCCACTGGAATGCAAAGGACTCCTGATTGGCTGAAACAGAACATGCTATAAGGACAGTAACCAGACCAGACAGGCTCTCTCGGGCCTGCTAAGGTCTCTGGGACTTGATTCAGAGGCCATATGGAAAGGGTGCAGGCAGCCCTGGCTGGCGAGGGTATAGGGAACTTGGCCTTTCCTCTTAGATGGTCGGGTACGTCCTCATACGCCTTTCCATCTCCCTGGGAGAAGGAGAGGCTTTGTTCTAGAGTCTGGGAGGCAGTCCACGAGGGGACCCTGATAATGGGAGAGGGACGAGACACCAGCTCATACCACAGAGACCCACGCCTGTCATGCTGGCTTTTGTGGAGACATGCGTGTCTTCTGTCACTCACCTCATCACCCTCTGTCACTCTTGTTGCAACCTGTCAGAAGTCCTGGGACACTAGCTGCAAATCCCATAGGTGCTAGACCCTTGTTATCTGTGTACAGTGAGGAAATAATTATTCTTTTAATAAATGATTTGTGTTAAAAAGCATTTTAAAAATATTTTATGTGTATGAGCATTTCGTTTGCATGCATAGAAGTGTACTGCGTGCATGCCTGGTGCAGGCTGAGGCCAGAGGAGGGCAATGAGTCTCCTGTAACTGGAATTAAGGGTGGGTGTCAGTCACTATGTGATCGCTGGAACCAATCCCAGGTCCTCTGCAAGATTAGCCAGTGCTCTTAACCTCTGAGCCATCTCTCCAGCCACAAAAGATTTATTTTTTTATTTATATATGTATATATGTGTGTGGCTGTGTGTGATTATGTGCACATGCATACAGGTGACCATGGAGGTCAGAAGAGAGCATCAGATTCCCTGGAACTGGAGTTACAGATGGTTGTTAGCTGCCATGTGGGTGCTGGATACTGAACCTGGGTCCTCTGCAAGAGCAGCCAGTGCTCTTGACCTCTGAGCCATCTCTCCAGCCACAAGATTTATTATTTTTTAATGTGTAAGTGTGTCTGTCTGTCTGTGCATGTGTATTCAGGTGCCCATTGGGGTCAGAAGAGAGCATAGATCTCCTGGAACTGGAATTATGGATGGTTGTGATCTGCCATGTGGGTGCTGGGAACTGAACCTGGGTCCTTTGCAAGAGCATCCAGTGCTCCCAACCCTTGAGGCATTTCTCCAGCCCCTGAAATCATTGTTCTTTACACCATTTGCCAAGTCTTGTGCTTGCAGCTTACCAGTGTGTGGGTACTCCCACTCCACGTGATGGTCAGTGGGAGACTTCTCAGCTATGAAGTGGAGGGTGGAGTGGGGTGTGGACCCTACAGGCTCTTGTGAGGACTGGGCCATTCCTTAGCATCCTATCTTACCAGGAGAGCTCCACTCCATCGGTCAGTGTGATTGAGGATTCTGTCACACACGTCTTGATCTTCCCCATATTTTCTTTTTAAAAAATTAAGTGTGTGTGTGTGCGTGTGTGTGTGCGTGTGTGTGTGTGTGTGTGTGTGTGTGTGTGTGTGTGTGTGTTAGAGGACAGCTTGTGAGAGTCAGTTTTCTATTTCCTTTATGTGGGTCCTAGGGATTGAACTCAAGTCTCGCTGGCAAGTGGCTTCACTTACTGAAGGACCACATATTCTTCAGCAGCTGTGATGTGTGAGGGTGATGGACTCCCGGGAGCCGTGTGTCCAAAGATGAACCAAACAGGATGTGGTTCCCATCCTCAGAGTCTAAAACCTAAGCACTGCATAATAGAGATTAGCCAACTATTTTGGTAAAAGGCTAAGTAAGAAATGTTTTGGTCCTGGGAGTCAAAAGACCGAATCATGCTCTGACCATGTCACGATGACTCAGAAGGTGCCTTGCAGCAGTGTGGAACCTCAAAAGCACCCCATGGGTCTCAGTGTTGAATGCTACGCTTGGCTGTTATATCAGGAAGGTGGCCATAGACAGTAAGACAGTAAGTTGATTAACAGGACAGTGAGCCAATAAAACTTTATTTAAAAACAGGGGCTGGAGAGATGGCTCAGTGGTTAAGAGCATTCACTGCTCTTGCAAAGGACCTGGGTTCGATTCCCAGCACCCACATGGTGGCTATGAACCGTCCTTGACTCCAGTTCCAGGGGAATCCAACGCCCTCTTCTGACCTCCGCAGCACTGCATGACAGGGTGCACTCACGTACATGCAGGCAATACACTCATGCACATAAAATAAAAACCAAACACCAAAAACCAAAGCAAGCTGCTTCGGGAGAGGGCAACAGATTTTGAAACAGTTCTGCCTGACTGAAACCTTGCTGGGACTGTCGGCTGCCTGACCTTGAACAACTGCCTCGCCTCCTTCCTCTTTCTCTGTTGCTCAGTTTGCTGTAAAATGGGAATAAGAATTATATTTACCTCAGAGAGTTGTTTGTGAAGATTAAAGAAAATTATATCAATCTATCATCAATCTCTCATCTATCTCTCACCTATCTATCTCTCATCTATCCTCTATCATCTATCAATATCTGTCTCTCTAATCTATCTCTCATCTATCTCTCACCTATCTCTCTATCTTTCATGTATCTCATCTATCTCTCATCTCTCCTCTATCATCTATCAATCTCTCATCTGTCTCTCATCTATCATCTATCTATCTATCTATCTATCTATCTATCTAATCTAATCTATCATCTATCTTCTATCAATCTATGATTCTGAGAATAACATTTGGTAAGAGGTATACATCATTACAAATGTTATCTATTTAAAATAAAAAACATTTACATTATATGTGTGCATTTATGTGTGTGTGTGTGTGTGTGTGCGTGCATGCATTCATGCTCACGTGTGTCTGTGCATTCTCTCTTCCACTACATGGGTCCCGGGTTTCACACAAGTGCCTTTATCCACTGAGCCATCTTGCGAGCCTTATCTAGCGTTTTTCTTCTTCTTCTTTTTTTTTTTTTTTTTTTTGAGACAGGGTCTCTCTGTAGCCCCAGCTGACCTGGAACTCACTATGTAGACCAGGCTGGCCTCGAACTCACAGAGATCTGCCTGCCTCTGCCTCCCAAGTGCTGGGACTAAACGTGTGTGCCACCATGCCCTGCCATGATTAAACATTCTTATCATGTAAATCTCATGCATATCTTCTGTTATTTTCTACAGAAAAACTCCAGAAGATTAATTAATCAAGGGGCATGCACATTTAAGGAAACGGATACGTATGACTTAATTTTCTGGGATGTTCCTGTTTTGTTACCAGAAGCAGTGTGCGTGGACCCGGCCATTGTCTTTGAGCCTTCTTCAGTATTAGCAAGGTTTGATTTGTTTCCATCAATTTGATAAGTAAAAATGATTCCTTAGTTTACTTAACACCTGATGTTTTCTTACTGTTGATTAACCTTTTGCATTTATTTGTTTAATGCTGGTTCATGAATTTTTAAAAAAATATTTTATTATTTTTATTTTATATGTATAAGTGTACTGCCTACATGTATGTGAGAGCCAATGCCGCGGAGGTCAGAAGAAGGCTTTGGATTCCCCTGGAACTAGAGTTGAGGATGGTTTGTAGCTGCCATGTGGGTGCTGGGACTCTAACCTGGATCCTCTGCAAGAGCAGTCAGTGCTCTTAACCACTGAGCCATCTCTCCAGCCCCTGGTTCATGAATTTTTATCAAAAATATTCTATTTGGATGTGCACTGATGGGCTGGGGATGTAGCTCAGTTGGTAGATTGCTTGCCTAGCCTGCAGGAGGCCTTGGATTCCATCCGCAGCACCTCATAAGCTGGGGCGGTGGTGCAAAGGCATGTAATCCCA
This sequence comes from Nannospalax galili, assembly GCF_000622305.1. Lineage (NCBI taxonomy): Eukaryota > Metazoa > Chordata > Mammalia > Rodentia > Spalacidae > Nannospalax > Nannospalax galili. The sequence continues at coordinate 2,848,601 of NW_008340140.1, forward strand.
GAACTCCAGAGGGGAAGCAGGAGGTTCAAGAGTTCAAAGTCGTTGCCGGCTTCAGCTAGTTTCTGGCCAGCCTGGGCTAGAGGAGACCCTGCCTCAGAACAACAGAGTTGGACAGTCATTCATGTTTCTAAGCGATTCATAACACTATACCATTAGTTATATCAGTAGTCCTATATTTCTCTCCAGCCCCTGGTTCATGAATTTTTATCAAAAATATTCTATTTGGATGTGCACTGATGGGCTGGGGATGTAGCTCAGTTGGTAGATTGCTTGCCTAGCCTGCAGGAGGCCTTGGATTCCATCCGCAGCACCTCATAAGCTGGGGCGGTGGTGCAAAGGCATGTAATCCCAGAACTCCAGAGGGGAAGCAGGAGGTTCAAGAGTTCAAAGTCGTTGCCGGCTTCAGCTAGTTTCTGGCCAGCCTGGGCTAGAGGAGACCCTGCCTCAGAACAACAGAGTTGGACAGTCATTCATGTTTCTAAGCGATTCATAACACTATACCATTAGTTATATCAGTAGTCCTATATTAATACAGTTTCATACCATTTGTGACTTTTCATTATAGTCACAGTGTTTTTGATATTTTTTTGTGTGGAGTTTTTCCCCTTAGTTTTTGTTATTTCTTTGCATGTGAGTGAGAAATAATTTAAGGCTGGAAATTAAAGTTTTTAAGGTTGGAAATAACTTCCTTCCTAATGTCAACTTTCTGATTATATTTTCCTCTAGCTATTTTATGGTTCTGTTTTCAGATTTAATTCATGAATTAATATGAAATATAGTGTATAGCAAAATATTGATTCTAAGCCTACTTTGTCCTGAGGAGTTTGCCATCCATCTATGTGCTGTATGTAACTACACCTTTCTTTTTCTTCACAAATTTAAAATTCTACTTTTATAATATGCTAATTTTTTTTTTTTTTTGTCTATTTGAGACAGCCTCCCCACAGCCCACACTGGCCTGGAAATTGCTATGTAGACCAGGTTGACCTTGAACTCACAGAGAACTGCCTGCCTCTGCCTCTCCAGTGTACCACCATGCCCGGCTAATGTGCTAAATTCTTATTTAAGTATTTACAATAAGCTAGGCGTTATTTTGTTTGTCTGATACTTTTTCCTTCTTGGAGCTGTCTAGCTGCCCTTGCATCAGTTCCTGCATTTCAAGATTTATTTTATTTTTATTTATGTCCATGTGTGTGATTGCGTGTGTACGCTGTGCGTGCAGCTACCTGTGGAGGCTCCCACATGGTGGCTCCCAACCGACTCTGACTTCAGTTCCAGGAGATCCTACACTCTCTTCTGGCCTCTGTGGGCATTGCATGCATGTAGTGCACTTAAACACATATGGGCAAAAACACTCATACACATAAAGTAAAAACAAATAAATCTTAAAAAATATAAATGAATAGGCTGCAAAAAATAAGATGAGGAAATGTTCCTACTAGAGTGAAGCAAAAGTGAAAGGTGGGGGCTGGGGCCCCACATCCCCTTTGAGGGTAATGACCTAAAGACTTCCTGCAGGTCCCACTCCAACAGCAACCCTTCAACATATGGGCCTTAGGGAAACATTCCAGACCCAAATACAAAGCCCAGTGTGGTGGGTCACACCTGTCATTCCAGTACTGGGGAGGTGGAGACAGGAGGATCAGGAGTTCAAGGTCATCCTGGCTATGTAGTGAGTGTGATGGTCAGCTTTGTCAACTTAACACAACCTAGAGTCATCTGGGAAGAGAGTCTCAATGAAAGACTGTGTATATGGAGTTGGCCAGTGGGCATGTCTGTGGGGGATTGTCTGAATTAAGTTAATCAATGTGGAAAGACCCAGCCCACTGTGGGCAGCACCATTCCTCAGCAGGGCCCTGGACTGTGTAGGAGTGGAGGAACAGAGCTGAGCATGAGCACGTGACCACGCAGCACCCACACATTCTTTGTTCTCTGCTCTTGACTGTGAATGTGATATAATCAGCTGTTTAAAACTCCTGCCTTGACTTCCCTACAGTGAAGGATTGTAATCTGGATTTTTCAACTGAAATAAATTCTTAAAGTTTCTTTTTGACAGGGTGTTTTATCACAGCAACAGAAAAGACACAGGGGAAGAGAGTTTGAGGCCCTCCTGGGCTGTGAGACCTCGTCTCAAAACAAACCAAACAAAAAGTACAAGTTTATCTAGGTTTGGTGGCACATGCCTGTAATCTCAGCACTTAGGAGGTGGGGCAGAAGATCATCCATGGCTATGCAGTAGGTTAAAAGCCAGTGTGGGCTAGAGTTTTGAGGCCTTGTCTAAAAAAACCCAAAAAACCAGGGCCCCCAGTTTGCATTTCCTATGAAGTTGCCTCACAGCCTACACCAGTAGAAACCTGGGTGTTGAAGGGTATTGAATTGGGATTGGCAAACTGTGGTCTGTAGGCCACATCTGGTCCATTGTCTGCTTTTATAAATAAAGTTTTATTGGAACACAGCCATGTACATTTACTGATTATTGTCTATGGCTGATTCTACATTAAATGGCAGTGTTGATTGCTTGGCCACAGCCTGGGTGATCTACAGAAATGAACATTCTTGTCATCTAACCCTTCATAGAACAAATGTAGCCATCTTTGATCCCGAGAAGCAAAATGACAGGATCTGATTTACTGTATAACAAGATCACTACAGGCGCTGGGGCGATAACTCCGTCCATAAAGTACTTGCTTCACAAACATGAGAACTCTAATTTAAACCCTAGGCACCTATTCTGGCAAAATAAAAAGAGCTGGGTGTGGAGAGGTACTGGAGCAATCCCAGATCTTCAGAAGCAGAGATAGGAGCACTCGTAGGGTTCACTGGCCAGCCAGCCCGCCCAGACTCTAGGTCAGTGAGAGACCCTATCTCAAAAAATAAAGTATCTGAGGAGTAGCTAGCTGAAGATGTCCTCTGGCCTAAACACACACACACACACACACACACACACACACACACACACACACTGTGATTCCAGCTTCTGTGTGGAGGATGATTAAGGGTTGCCAGATTCTAGTGTGACAGGTGGGAGGCTAGTTCAGGGCTCGATGGGTTGAATTAGAATAGGGCTTCTGAAGTTGATGCTATTGGACACTTTGTATTTTCTCCCCCTGCATTTTTTATTGTGTGTGTGTGTGTGTGTGTGTGTGTGTGTGTGTGTGTGTATGCATGTATGTGTCTGTTGAAGCACATATGCCATGATACCCCTGTGGAGGTCAGAGGACAACTTTCAGGAGTTGGTTCTCTCCTTCCATCATGTAGGTCCTGGGGATCGAATTCTGATTACTAGGCTTGGCGGCAGGTACCTTTACCTGCTGAGCCATCTTGCTGGCCCACTTGTTTCCCTTAAACGTGCCTTGGAGACATGAACTGTAGTGCATGGCCTGGCTTTTTTACCTTGAGCATCTTTTTCGTCCAGAATGCTGTGACTTCAGGTTGGTTATGGTCACCTCAGAGCGAGCCATCTTCATGGTCCCTGACACAGTGTTTCCTTTCTTTTGCAGCCTTGCCTTACAACATAAAGATGGCTTCTGACACAGCCTAGATTTTAGTGCGTTTGACTTGTAAGCCATCTGTTGTCAGAGACCATCATCAGGTTTGTCAGAACAACCCTCAGACCCATCACATAGTAGGTGCTCAGAAATATTCACAAAGAATAGGAACGCTTTGATTTGGGCCAGATCACTCACCTTAGTGTTGTGCCTGTGCACTGTCCCTGTTGCTCCCTTGTTTCCTCTCTCTTCGTGGTCATACATGAAGCACAGCATTGGAAATGAGTTAACAGATGGTAGCATAGGCACCATCATTTAACAAGTGCATAGACCACACATCATTTCTGCTGGCACAGTGGTGTCTTCTCGGGTGTCTTGTGTGACACACAGTCCCAGGATAGTAAAGGAAATCGAGGGGCACAGAGGGAGCCTGAGTGCTAAGCTGGGCTGTCCCTGTGAAGTAGGGAAGGCCAAGCCATTGGCTGTATGCACGCCTGCCCTCCCGCATCCTGGATTCTGTGGATAGCTGTCCGTGTGTCGTCATGTCCTGTGTCCCCGTGTCGTGTCGTGTGTGTGTGTGTGTGTGTGTGTGTGTGTGTGTGTGTGTCCCGGTCTGTTGGGATGTCATCACTGATCACTCAGGTGCAAGCTGCAAGCTGCTTGGGTAGGAGGGCCTGCAGAGCCCAGATACAGTGTGTCTGAAAACCAAAGCAAACCTAACCAATAAAGTCCATATGGGGATGAGTGCAGATGCTGAAAGTGGGTCAGCAGGCTTGGAAAAGGGGGAGGTCCACCGACGCCCCGCCTCTCCTGGCCTCCCTGGGGGAGGGCTCTCTTCATCTCTCCCCCCTCCCCCTTGTCTTCCCTTTCCTCTCTTGCCATCTTTAAAAACCACACATAGGCAGAAATCAATCCATCAAATGTCATTACAGATTTATTAAGCCTGATGTAGAAAGACATTTAACAGTACCATCTCAGGAAGCGTGAAAGGAGCTTCAATTCAGTCTTGTGCTTTGAAAATCTAAATATATTTTTATCATATAAATAATTCTTCTCATGTTTTAAGTGCATCTGTTTTTTTTTCCTCTCTTCTCTCCTTTAATTTTCCTCTTCTTCTTCTTCCTTCTTCTTCTTCTTCTTCTTCTTCTTCTTCTTCTTCTTCTTCTTCTTCTTCTTTTCTTTTTCCCAATTGGTCAAAGTGGAGGTTGGTGTTAGGACAATGAAAGTGCCCGCAGAGCTGGGGCTGTCGTTCCCTCTAGGTTGCAGACACGTGGTTCAATATCTGCAGCATTAAAATGAGGGGCAGCCTGCAGCAAAATTTTCATGGAACACACCCAGGTCCTTAATGTTGGGAGTCGAGATTCCTGATGCAAATTGCAATAAGATTTCACATGGGAGCTGTCTATTTTCAATAACTGCTGAGTGGGAAAAAAAAGACATTTTTTTTTGCCACAAAGGAAAGAGTTATCACATTTGAAAATGTAAATAATATACTTATAGACACCTTTTTGATGGAAATGAGGGGCTCCATACAACCTTGGTGAGTGTGTTGTTATTTTTTCACAATAGCTAAAAGGAGTACCGTCTATTTAGGGCTTTAATTACAGTTCTCAAAGTAGGATGATTTTCCTTTAACCCCCCCCTACTCTTTAGATGTAAAAAATAATGGCTTTTGTGATATAATTTAAGGGTTTTCTTCATCTCCACCATCAGAATTTATTTCTAGTGATAAAACTGTATTAAAAACCGTCTCCTTCCTCAGGTAATTTCCAGGCAGGGGCAGCATATGCAGGCACACATTTTAAGTGCATCCAGGCTGAAGCCGTTTATATTCAGCAAGGGGCTAATGCCATCATTGCTGTTGACCCGATTTAAGTTCTAAGGGATATCGAGACCAGCTTGTTTATAATGACGAGGGGTGACAGGCTGGTGGTACCCAGTGACAAAAGAAAGCAGTACATCTTTCCTGAAAACCGCTTTATCTTTTTCTACCTGGAAAGATTACTTCCAGCTGGTCTGTTCATCTTTGGGTGGTGACAGGGTGGCAAGAGGCCTTTGGAAATTTGCAAACAGAGAACTAATTTCTGGATGATGGGAGGTGGGGGCGTGGGTAAAAGAGATTGTGAACAACCAAGGGAAGAATTTTCCAGATTCCCAGAGATGTGGGCAATAGGTGCCTATCTGTGATGAATCCGTTTGGCCACAGGGTGGTATACTGTTCCTAGTGGAAAAGTTGTTTTTTTTTTTTTTCTCCGTTGCAAGGACAATTTATAATCTTCCAAAACAAGTGAAACATGGTTTTGATTAAAACAGCCTGTTGGCTCAATAATCTCTGTAATTTTAAAAACATCCTTAGTGCTGAAGAAGAACACACCAATGTCAGGAATGGCCTGGGGCCCCATTACAACAGCCACCGAATAAATAAGGGGAAGAATCTCGAGGTCATAAAAACAAAATTAAGCTAATGTTTCAAATTTTGACAATTATGAATTCTTCCTCTAAGAAGACATTAAAAAAATCTTTTTTTTTTCAGGCACTATTCGATAAAATACAAAGAGGATAATTCTACATGGATGAGTTTGTAGTTTTCCTGTGGGTAACGCATGCCTTTACAGGAAAATTCTGAATCAAGACATCAGTTCTTCCTTAGATCCGGTGACCAAAGGGGGCTCATGCAGGCGGGATAGACACGGTTCTTAGAATTGCTTTGTAAACTCAGGTCTAATTCTTTCATAAGCTATCGTAAGAGAATGATCAGGGGAAAAAAATTACAAGCATATTTTTTTTTCCTATACAAAAGAATCCCCCATTGTGGGCCAGTTTCGTAGGAAACAAAAACAAGCAGATAAACGAAATCTGTGTTCATACATGGCGATATAGTTAGTATATACACATATCTACAGTATAAAAATGTGTGGAAGGCTTGCATTCCCAGCCATCCAAGCTGCATTGTACATAGAACAGCCTGGTTTTCCCCCTCTTCCTAGTACACAGGCAGACGTAACATATACAACATGCGGGCGTTAGAATAGTGGCCTCAAGCAGGAACATTGTACAGGTACGGCTGCAGTCCCTTCTCTTTGAAAACAGCTGTTCTGCTTTCTTATAAAAACATTGCCTTTTTCCATCGGCAAATAAACATTTCCTTCCAGAGCAAAGACGATTGTGGTTGTTGAAACTCACTCCGACCCACCCTTCCTCTGCTGCCTTTTCTAAAAGAAACAAACTCAAAATCTGGAATTAATGCGAAGGGCAGATAGACCACGTTGCTCCACACCACATTTCCTAACATGTCACAAAGAGTCTGTAAAATCAGTCATGGTTGGCCATCAAAGATCAGCTCTGATATTAAAGGAGTTTGGATGTTCATGGTTCAACCCAGGACTATCTACCTATTAGGAATCAGATCCAAACGGAGCACAGGATGGCAGTGTCAGAGACCCAAAAGTGCTATAACCTGGGATAGCATGACATGGAAGAGCCCTGAACCAAATTTTCTGTATGCTGGTGTTTTTGACTCGCATCACATCTGACGTGTTATAAAGGCAAAATACTACACAGTAAGATCGCGGTGTTCCTGTAATCTTTATCTCCAGGCGAACGGGCACAGTTTTTACTTTTTTCTTTGTAGACGGGCAGAACTTTGTGTCCTTTAAAATCTGCATACACATTTATAATCCCTGAATGTTCTAGCAGTCATTTAGAAAGCGAAAATATGACTAGCCACAGCTCCATATTTGAGACATAATTGGATGATTGTTCATTCTGTAAATATTAGCCATCGCCTGGGGACAGAGAGTCAACTAGGTTTCAGGTTCAAAATAATTCAGCGAGCATACTGAGATTTATTTCCTGGAGAGGTTGAAAGGAATGCTTAGATTTAGGTTTTTTTTTTTTTAAAGCAATATACCATTTTTTAAAAAAAACTTCTCCTCGGGTTTTTACCAGAGTTGTTACTTGAACTCCTGAAAGCTATTTTAAGCAAATAAACCTGATACAAAGGACAGCATTTGATATGTCTCCTTCAAATGGACCACATTGTAAAAGGCCCTAATGACAGTCATGTGGCCATCATCTGGTCGTTTGTATGCTGAAAGGTGTCAAGTCAGGGTGTCACTCCTCAGAAGAGCCATTTTACTTGGAATATATTTTTCCAAAGGAAACGGACAGAGTCTTGTTGCAGAAATAGCGTTCCACCCGGTTCTAGCATTTTAAAACAGTCCGTTTCTAATCCATAAAACATTTTCAGTTTTCCCTGAAGCTTTGGGCTGCCTTGCGCATGAATAATCTTTGGAGGAACACCCATGCCTGCTAGCCCATTGTTCATAACTATTGGAAGAAGATTAACCAGAGTCTGGAAATTGTGCACCTTTGTATTCCTCTGAATCTATCACAGGAAGCCAAAGGATCTAAGTGGCTTTTACTTTGGATGGAGAGGTAAAATTGTGCTGCAAGAATTCTAAAGATGATTCACAAGTTTCAAAATGTTTAGCAGTTTCTTGCAGTGGAAACACCACTCTCTGAGGGCATGGGAATTCGCATCTCTTCCTCTAGCTCAATCTTTGTCTAAAACTATTTCATACATATTTTGAGAAAGTGCCACACAGGGGAAGGGAGAAAATGAAATTAGCATTTTCACATCTCATGTGGGGGAGCAAAAGAAACTGAAAGTTGAGTTTTGATTTTTTTTTTTTTTGGTGCCTTATGCATGTTCAAAATAGATAGCATTTAGAATGCTCTCCCCCCCTCCCTCTCTCTCTCTCTCTCCCCTCCTCTCTCTTCTTTACACATACTAAATTGCTTCTTCTTTACACATACTAATTCCACAGATACTGCTTTCCAAACAGTAAAATAAAGAAATAAAGAAAAAACAAATAAAGAAGTTTTATGGTGTTCAATGTAGTTCTCTATCATCGTTATTTTACATTCATTTCCACACCAGTATTCTTACAGAGAATAGAGGATAATGGGGGAAAAAAAAACTCATTTTATGTTTTTTTTTTTTTAAAGAAAACATTAAGGAACTTAAAAAACAAAACCCCATTGGAAAAAAAAAAAAGGTTTGAATATAGCCAGATAACCCACGAAATGGCAGGTGGTAATTCAGCAGAATGTGACCATCTTGCAAGACTTGTGTCTTTGAATTGATTGTGAAAAGTTTCAGAAAATCATAGATTCTTACGGATGAATTATCCAGACCCTAGAAACTAACAGCAAAATTCATGCATATGTATACAGGGATACACACACACACACAAACACACACACACCCTTCCTCTTTCCTTACCCGGTTTCCCAAATGCTTCCCCAGTACTCATGTTTTCTGAATTTCAACTGAGTTCAGAGGCTTTTACCCACAACATTAATTATGCAAGAGTCAAACAACCAAGCAGGCACAGTTTGGCGTGGTGGGGGGGGGCGGTGAGTTTTCAGAGAAATCTGTTTGTGGCCTGAACAAATTCTGTGGGGACTGTCTAGTCTATCCAATTTATTCTGTGATTATATGCTGTTTTTTTAGGCCTTGACCTATTTTGAGGCTATTTCCTCCCTCTTTTTTTTTTTTTTAACAAGGAAAAATTCTTTATTGTGAACATACAGAATTTTGACCCTCTGTGGACACCATCCTGGGATGTCTAGGTAACAGCTGCCTTGAAATAACTGCTGTCAAAGACAGGAGGGCCTGGGATGCTGTGCAAGACTGTTCTCTGTGGTATCTAGTGCTAGCTGCACACACAGTAGGCATCTAATAAGATTGGCTGAGTGAATTTGCTGAATAAATTGCACTTCCCAATGTGCCTTGTGCTGGCTTTTAAGCTGCTGTATACTTGGTAAATTTGCTGAAATATATAAAATTTAAATATTTGTATATATACATATATATTAATGGCCACTTCAAATTTGAGCTGGTTGGTGGCCTTAGCTAGAAGGAGGGATAGGGAAGGAAAGGCCACATGGCATTGTCTCTAATCCCAAAGGGCGGCCGTGTAGTGGAGGCACTCAGAGGCAATTTGCATGACATTTGCATATCATTCTTCCCACTTCTGAAATTTCAACTTATCTGAGGAAGGAAGGAAGTGAAAGCAGATTAAAACATTCTCCTGCAGTTCATGTATTTCATTTTTTCTCTCCAGGAAGAAGTTTCTAGAAGCTTCACACACTTGCCAAATGAAGACAGGCCTCGTGTCTAGAAATACACTGAGAGCTGTGTGCATGGCATGGTGCTGGCTCCAATCTTGTTTTCTACAAAGAACATTAAAAGCCGTCCTCAGGAGTGACATTCACAGTGGTCATGTGGCAATTCAGGAGTCTGACCACATTTATCAATATTTTTGTGTCTTGCCTTTCACCTCACCCCACAAGAGAAATCGCACTAACAAAACCATATAGATGATATTGGAGGCAGAGGATTTATTATTTTCTTTCCTAGGAGTCAGATAATACCCAGGAGTTCAGGACTGTACTGTTTCCCCCCAGCTGGAGCAGGGCTCTGAGTTTGCTTTGGGTTGGCTGCAGAGGATCTGAATTATGTAACTTTATCTAATAACCCTGGTTGGAGCAGGCAATTTTTAACAGCCTCAAGAACCCTCATGCTAATGCGTTGCTTTTTTTTTTTCCTCTTTAATAGAATTTTGCCGTTGAAGGACAGCGGTCGGTTGAGTCCACCCTTCCATCTTAACCCACTGGAAGACCGTTCCTTTCCAGTTGAATTCCATTCATTTCTGGTTGAATAGGTTAAGCAAAGACAGACCTCGCTGTTCTCAATTCACTTTATGATCCTCCCATCATAAAAAATAATATCAGCACCTTGCTTTTCATGTCAGAACTACAGTTGAGCTGCTGTTCCCTGTGCCCATGAGTAAATCCCATAAAAGCCGCCCGTTGTACTGTTGCTATTTTTCCTTGTGGGTGATTGATTGATGGATGAGTCTGACACTTCAATGAAGCTATTTCGACCGCCATCTCAATCCGATGATGTGAGGGGTATATTTTCCGTCCATGCCTCATTACTTCAGAATGACATTCCTGGAACTTCATTTACTCTTTCCCTCCTTCCCTGAAGCGCCATATTTTTTCCCATCTAGGTTATACATGCCATAAAAAAAGCAATTTGCTATTATATGTAGCATAAGGGCAACACTTTCCCTAGGAGGTAAATAAGAAGTTTTTTTTGTCCTTTTTTTTTTTTTTAAACTTCAAATTTTATTTTAAATCCCAATGTTGAATTTAGGGATCATGTCAAAATTTCCAGGACATTTCCAACAGACAGCCTCTATAATAAATGGTGAAAAGTGTGTATTTGGCTTCATTTTCTCCATGTTTTTTTGATAACCTTGGTAATTAAAGCAAGAATACCATGTATTTTGTTCCAGAGTTATCTAACTCCTAGTGTGTGTTGTGCAGAGACTAGTTTAAATATTTCACCTATAGCTGAGTAGCAATTTACAATACAGTCCAGACGTAGCTGTCCTTTGAGAATAAGAAGACTCATTGTTTAAATGCAATGATAGATTTATCTATTATAGGTTGCTTTCCACTGTAGAGAAAGCACTCATTTAGAACAAACCGATCTACCCCTGCGTTTCCAAACTGGGCTCTAGGTATGCAAGACTTTAATATGAAAACATGCTCTTAGCTTTTCCAAGTTGACTTAGGACCTGATTTTAATCTGTGTAATACAGTATTCCCGTTAATAATAACGTATAATTAAGACATCCGTTAAAAATCCATAACGTTAATTTAATGGAGAAAATCTAATACAGTTCTATTGGAATTTTTACGTTAAATTAACTTTAACGGGCTTTTAATGGATGTCTTAATTAGATCTCATTATTAACGGGAATATTCCACAAATTAAAATTGGGCCCTTAAAGTTTTAATGAGAAAAGTTGCAGGAACACATTTCAAACGGACACCCTATTTTCATGCATTCTGTTGGTTCTGAGAGGTTGCATTTTAGAGCGGGCGGACAGCAGGCCCCGCAGGGAGACGACAGGAAGGCCGCAGCTACGCCCTTGGCCCTGGCATCTCCTTGCTTTCTCTGATTCCGCCTTTCACCACTTGGGCCAGTTTGTAGGTCTCCTCGGATGGTGGTGCATACTGGAAACTAAGCTTGTAAACCAATCGAGATAAAGGCAGAGGTCATACATTTCTCCCAGCACACAGGGAAAAGGCTTTGGCAGCAACATGGGTAAGCCTGACTATTTGAACAACTTTCACAGAAGATGAACATTGTTGGGAGGTTTTCTTGGCTCCAACTCTGGTTTAACTTAGTAAGCCTTCCACTTTGCCATGACTAATGGCTCCCTGGTGCAGGGGCAGGACTGGGCAATCCAGGTGCAACCGTAATTGTTACACTGAACAGAAACATTTCCTTTAGACAAACGTTCCCAGGGGGGTTATAAATAGGAAATTGACATTACCATGAAAAGTAAGCTTCCAAGTGTAGCCCACTTGGACGTTAAACTATGAAGACTGATATTCCCCCTCCCTTTCCTGCTGCAAACCGACAGAATAAGTACATCAACGTCCCCAGTCATTATTTTTCTTCAGTGGCACTTTGTTTTCTTGTGACAGTAAAAAGGGGGCCTCAGAGACGAGACAGGCCCATTGCAGTTTATCAATGAAAATCTAATATCGTCCATAAGGAGAGAAGTGGAAATCAATACTTCATTACCAAATTGTTAGTGAGGATGAAGAGAAATGGCTGGGGTGAATTTTGTTTTTCTCAGTCTTCTTGGAGCAGAGTGTCAGGAGGAGGTCAAAGAGTTCAATGTCAGAAGCAGGGGGATTCAACGAAGGAGGTCTCAGTGTGAGGGAGATCCGGGCTGCAACGTCCAAACTAAGGCATTTGTCCTGCAAAAGGAATCAGAGCACAGAAGATGCGTCAGTATTAGAGGTCTGGCTCAGTGATGATTTCCCCACCTAGATGCCTTGTTTGTACCAACATCCTGAGTAGAGTCATAGTTAAGCCTGGTTCAGGGTCTGACACAACTAGATGGGACCGGAAACAGAGGAGCCAATTTAGGAATTAAAAAAAAATTTTAAAACACTTTATTTTATGTGTATCAGTGTATTGCCTGCCTGTCCATGTTGTACAATGCCCAATGAGGTCAGAAGAGGGCACTGGATCCCCTGGAACTGGAATTAAGGACAGTTGTTAGCCACCAGGTGGGTGCTGGGAATTGAACCTGGATCCTCTGCAAGAGCAGCCAGAACTCTTAACTCCTGAACCAACTCTCCAGCGCAGGATTTTTTTTTCAAATGTAAAACACATAAAAAATTTACTTACATTTTTCTCTTCCAATACTATGCTGAAGAACTTTTTAGTAAAATTTATTTATTTATTTATTTATTTATTATTTATTTTATGCATGCAAATGCCTGTTGAATGTGTGGGTGAATGCGCCTCTGCATACTCTTAGGCTATAAGGATGCATCAGGTGTCCTCTTTTATGTTCTACCTATTCCTTTGCGTGCATGCCCATATGTGCCATGGAAGGTATGTGAGTGTCAGAGGACAACATTCAGGAGCCAGTCCTCCCCTTCCACCATACAGGCCTTGGGATTTGAACTCAAGTTGTCAGGCTTGGTGGCAAGCACTTCACCCACTGAGTCATCTCACTGGCCCCCACTCAAAACATTTATATAGGAAAGATGTATTTACATATCCACGTTCACTGTATGAATATAGTCACGTTAGCTATAGAAACAACCCATCAGTGAGTGAATGGGTGGTGTGGTATATACAGGCAATAGGATACTGTTCTGCTTTTAAAAGGAAGGAAATTCAGGCATATTCTATAACCTGGATAGGCACAGGAAATTATGATAAAGCCACAAAAAGAAAGATATTAAGTGTTTAATGGCCACAGAATTCCAGTTTTGTAAGATGAAAAATTCTGGAGATGAGTTTTTAAAATTTCATTTATTATTTTCATTTAAAAATATTTTTTTTATTTTATGTGTATGAGTGTATTGCCTGCATGTATATGAGTGCACCCGTGTCATGCAATACCGCGGAGATCAAAAGAGGGTGTCTGATTCCCCTGGAACTGGAGTTAAGGACGGTTCGTAGCTGCTATGTGGGTGCTGGGAATCGACCCGGGTCCCCTGCAAGAGCAGCCAGTGCTCTTAACCGCTGAGCCATCCATCTCTCCAGCCCCGGAGATGTTTTTTTTTTAGTGCACAACAATGTGAACGAATGTAACAACACTGGACTGTGACTTAAAATGGTTAATAGCAATTTTATATCATGTTCATTTTACTATAATTAAAAACAAAATATATAATCAGGGGCTGGAGAGATGGCTCAGTGGTTAAGAACACTATTCTGGCAGAAGACCGGGTTCGATTCCCAGCACTCACATGGCAGCTGACAACTGCATGTAACTCGAGTTCAATGGGATCCAACAGCCTCTTCTGCCCTCCGCAGGCATTGCAGGACACGGGTGCACTTACCTACATGCAGGCAATACACACACATAAAACAAAAATAAATAAAATATTTAAAAAATATATATACAATCAATATTTCCACTATAAAGTATTTTGGAAAATAATAATTCTAACTTCAGCCTTTCCCATCCAGAGAGAGCCTCACATTCACAGTCTGTTTCTCTCTAGAGCTGCCTTTTTCCCTCGTGTTTTTGTGTGGTCCACTTCGACAAAGCAGCAGATGCTGACTAAAGCCCCTTATTTATTTCCTTGGTGGATGCATTGCTGTGAACCATGGCAGGAACTTGCGTCTGATCACATGTGACCTGGTGCTAGTTTGCTAAACTGTTATCCTGTTGGATTCTGGATTTGCTCCTGGTTTTATTTAATAGTACCAGATACCAGGATGAGCATTTTTGTGTTAAAAGCTTTTCAGTATGTTGGCATATTCTCATAGGCTTAAGCTCCCAAGTATGGAATTTTTGAGTCAAAAGGGAACATTTTTGTGGTGAGGAAATGCTATCTATAAACTAATTGGATGGCCAGGTGTGATGGCTGAGTGCCTTACCACTGGGGTGGCTGGATGGTGAGCTTGAGGCCAGCTTGAGTCACATGTTGTGACTCTTAAAATACTGAAAAAGGGCTGGCAACATGGCTCAGCCTCATGTGGCCAAGCCTGACGATCCAAGTTTGATCCCTAGGACTCACGTGGTAGAAGGAGAGAACTGACTCCCCTAAATTGTCTTCTGGTCTCCACATGCATGCTGTGGTACCCGCCCACTTACACATACACAGATAAATAATAAATGTAATAAACATTTTCAAAAAAGAAAATAAAGAAAAAGCTGATAGGTGATCCTTTCTCCCCTTGCTGTTAGATTACTGTGAAAATGCATCATTTCTTTCATCATGCTATAAGTGGGGTTATTTCTTCACATCTTGTTATTTGTGGTAGTGCTTCATTTTAATTAATTTAGACTGTTAAAGATTTAATTTTTATTTTATATGTATGAATGCTTTGGCTGTATGTATGTAAGTATACCACATGTGTCCCTAGAGGCCAGAAGAGGGTGTTGGATCCCTTGGAACTGGAGTTACAGATGGTTGTGAGCTGCCATGTGGGTGCTGGGAACTGTGCAAGCGCAGCCAGTGCTCTTAACTACTGAACCATCTCTCCAGTTTTTTTTTTCTTTTTTTTTTTGGTCTTTTTGAAACAGGGTCTCCCTGTAGCCCACAGCTGGCTTGGAACTCCCTGTGTAGACCAGGCTGGCTTTAACATGCCTCTGCCTCCTGAGTGCTTGGATTAAAGGTATGTGCCACCACGCTCAGCTTCTTGTTTTATTTTTTGAGACTAGGATTTCACTGTATGACAGAAGCTGGCCTGAAACTTGATATGTAGAGCTGGTTGTCCTTGAACTTGTGGAGCACCTCCTGACTTGACTTTCCACATCCTGAGATTCCAGGCGTGCAGGTTGGCAGTAGTGTTCACTTTAGTGAGAAGATCCACCTTGAGCTTAAATAGAACTATAACTAAAATATAAGTAGGTTTTGGGCAGAGGGGAAATATACGGTGAGGAGAAAGAGACCTGCATTGACTCTGGCCCCTGCACTCCTGTACATGCACCACCCCACCCCCCCAGACTCCAAGAAGTCCTTCGGTTCCAATCTAACCAACACAGTAGATCTCTATTTAACCCAATGTTTGCAAGATTGGTCAGGTCTCTTCTTTTCCTCCCAAAGATTTATTTTTAATTTTTTAATTTTAAAAATATTTTATTATTTTTATGTGTATGAGTGTATTACCTGCATGCATGTAAGTGCACCTGTGTCATGCAATGCCCATGGAGGTCAGAAGAAGATATCAGTTCCCCTGGAACTGGAGTTATAAATGGTTGTTAGCTGCTATGTGGGTGCTGGGAATCGAACCTGGGTCTTCTGCAAGAGCAGTTGGTACTCTTAACCACTGAGCCTTCTCTTCAGCCCTTATTTATTTTTTAATCAAAATTATTTTCTGGTGCTTATTTTATGTGTATAAGGGTTTTACCTACATGTATGTAAGTGTACCTAGATGTGCAATGCCCAAGGAGACCAGAAGAGGCATTGGATCCCTTGGAATTGGATTTATGGATGGTTGTGAGCCACTATGTAGATGCTGGGAACCAAACCTGGGTCTTCTGCAAGAGCAGCTTGTGGCTCTTAATTGCTGAACCATCTCTCTAACCCCAATTTATTTTATTTTACTTTATTTATTTATTTATTTATTTTTGTCTTTTTGAGACAGGGTCTCCCTGTAGCCCCAGCTGGCCTGGAACTCACTATGTAGACCAGGCTGTCCTTGAACTCACAGAGATCCGCCTGCCTCTGCCTCCCGAGTGCTGAGATTAAAGGCGTGCGCCACCACGCCCAGCCCGATTTATTTTATTTTTAATTGTGTGTATATATGTGTGTCTGTGTGGGTATGTGCTCATGGGTGCTATGCCTGAGGAGGCCAGAAGAGGGTGTTCATCCCCCTAGACCTGGAGTTACAGTCAGTTGTGAGCCACCTGATGTGAGTGCTGGGAACTGAGCTTGGGTCCTCCATAAAAGCAGCAAATGTTCTTAACCACTGAGTCATCTATCCAGGTCCAAATTCTCCCTTTTTTTAGTATTTATTTATTTACTTACTTTTTTATTTAGAGTGTGTGGTGGGTGTGTATGTGGTGTGTACGTGTGTGTGTGTGGTGTGTGTATGGGGTATTGTTTGCGGGGGGTACTGTGTGTGTGGTTTATGTGTGTGGTATGTGATATGTGTATGTGATGTGTGTGAATGTGGTATGTACATGTGTGTATATATATATATGGTAGCATATGCATGGTGTGTACCTGTGTGGTGTGGTGTGTGCGGTTTGTGTGTGTGTGTGTGTGTGTGTGTGTGTGTGTGTAGGACAGAGGTTAAGCATGGTTGTCCGTGTGTTTTCTGAGGCAGGGTCTCTCATTAGCCTGGAGGGCTCACTAAGTAGGCTGTGCTGACTGACCAGCAAGTTCTGGATAGGTGCCTGTCTCTGTTTCCTCAGCGCCGGGATTAATGTACACCACCACCCCTGACTTCTTCACGTGGGTTCTGGGGATCCCTCTCAGGTCCTCTGTCTGGCATGGCAGGCACTCTCCGTATTGAACGGGCCCTCTGGACCCAGCTGTTATGGTTTCAATCTGGAATGTCCACCACAGGCTCAAGGTTTGAACACTGGTACTCCAGATGGTGAGCGCTATTTTGGTGACTGTGGAACCTTATGGACAGAGGCTGGCTACTAGGCCAGGCTTTGAAGGTTACTTGGTCTGCCATGGTATGCAGACCAAGTCTCTCAAATATTGTGGTTCCAGCAACACAAAAGTAAGGACAAGACTTGTGGTTGCTAAGTAATGACTCAAAGCGTCAAACACCAGCATGTTAGTATTTTAGAGGCATTTCCCCAAGAACATTTGAGTGCAGTTACTTTCAAATTCTGGAAACAGGGTCTTGTATTACAATCTGGCTACGAGGCTATTCCTGATGGAGTAGCCCCTCAGAGCAGTTGAGATGTTGACTATCTGCAGTTCTCACACTTGAGAGGTGGAGGCAGGGGGATCAGGAGTTCAAGGTCATAGTGAATTTGGAGTACACGAGACTCTATCTCAGAACAAAACCAAAAACAAAGAAGTTGCTCACATCCCACCGTGGATTGGTGGAAGGCGTGGTCTTTGGAAAGTCAGTATTCTGGAGAAGGGGCAAAGGGAGATCGGAGTCTTGAGTCACTTTGGGGGCATAAAGTGGTTCCCCCTTACATTGGAAAAAGGGAAAGGAGGAGAGGATGAGGAGGAAGAGGAGAAAGAAGAGGAGGAAGAGGAGGAGGGGAAAGGGGAGGGGGATGAGGAGGAAGAAGAGGAGGAAGATGAGGAGGGGAGGAAGGAGAAAGTCACCTTATTTTTCTCTTAGTTTTAAGATAAGATTCTAGTGGAAAATTAAAAGTAGAAAACAAAGGGAGGGCGTTAAGGGAAATGGTGTTCTTTTCTCTGTTGGGAATGGGTTACATAAACTGGATTAAGGCGAAGAGAGCAAATGGCCTTGGCGACAGCTGGCAGTTGAGGCCCAACTTTGTTGCTGCATACGCCCCTTTTTCCTCTTAATATGCTGTATTATGATAAAAACAAGATGGAAATAAATAAAAGTCATAATTATATATCCAAAAAGTCATTGGCTGTGTTCATTAAGTAGAGTTTGTGAGGGAGAGTCAGGAAAGAGGATGTAATTATTTCTGTATTCATTTTGGTGGCACCAACAGATGCATAGAATTATATAGACTTTAATTTGGCTGTGCAGGAGCTTTTAATCCTCTGGTGAATTGTTTTAGTCAGAGCCTACTTTCCCTGGCCCTTGCTCTGTCCTGCCTCAGTCTTCCCACACTCAATGAACAGTGCCTCTTTCACGGTACCATCTTTAGGGAGTACTTTGTGGTTGCCGGTGTGGAACAGGTCGAGGCTGGGAATGTTGGGCACCTGGTCCCTCTAGTGTGAGGGTCTCTTACCAGGTGGTATGGTTCCTCGCAGCACGCCAGGTTTGGAAAGCTCTCTCTACGTGAGGCTTCTCATGTTGTACATTATTTGTATCCAGAGACAGTCCATTCTGTTTTGAGAACTGTACGCTGCTCAGCAGCACCTCTGTCCTGTCCACACCAGGCACCCGTAGTGCCCCCTTACAGTGATTTGGGACAACCCCAAATGCCTCTACCCACTGCCAAATGTCCTGTAGAGGTGAGACACAAAACTATCATTGCTTCAAAACGAATGTACAATTATCCGGCCCTAGAATTGAATTCCATGTTGCATACACAGCTGGTCGTTTATACGTACTTTGAAGCAGGCTACATTTTCCAGAAATAAAGGTACTTGACTAAGAGAAACTGTGCTTTGTTGTATTTGGAATTTTAACGGGAGTTGCTTATATGTTAGACAATCAAGTCACAGCTCCTAAAGTCCGCACACTACACAGATCAGGGAGCTGGGACATGGTTCAGTTTGTAAAATGCCTGCTGTAAAACCATCAGGACCCATTTAATCCCCAGTATCCAGGTAAGAAGCCAGGTGTGGTGGTGTACACCCTGAAAAGTCAGAGATGGATGGATCTCTAGGTCTCCCTGGCCAGACAGTCTAGTCAAATCAGTGAGTCCTGGGTCCCCTATCTCAAAACAGGCTTCTGAAGGACACTTGAGTTTGACCTCTGGCCTCCACTCAAACATGCATACATGTGTATATGCAGCCCTCTTACTCTAGCCATCCACTCACAAACATGGGTACACATTCACACCTACTCACTTACCCCTCACCCCTGCAAATACACAGATCCCTGTCTGCATTTATGGCTGATGTTCACTGTGTCTCACCTGTAGGGGCACATGTCTGATCATGAGTCTTCCAGGACCACGTTCTTTTGAATGTACCCCACAAAACATCCCTGGAGTTGCTTGGAGCATGCCAGAAAAACAGAACGTGGGTCTGGCCCAGACCTGCTGATTCAGAATCTGCCTTTTAATTTGCCTTTTAATCTGTTTTTTAATTTGGAAGAAGCCTTTTATGAGCCCATTGTTGCAACACCAGGGAACACCACAAGAGGGCGTCTCTCAGCTTGGAAAGCAAGCTGAACAACCAGGGTTATGCAGCCAGGAAGGGTATGTACCATGGGCACGGCAAGCAAACGTGGGTCTTGTATTACATCAGTCACATCACAACAGCCAGTTTCATCAAGACCAATCACAACCAAGCTTCACTATAACCCTCCTGTCAGTCACAAGCTTTTCTGCCTCACTAAGGGAGTGTACTTTCTTCTTGGTACCTGATTGAGGACAACCTTTGCAAGGTACGGAGCAGTGGGAGGTGGGGCTTTCTGGAGCAGCTGTAGTCAAGGTCAGGTATGTAAAGGTTATCAAGGCCTGTGTTGCCGGCAGTGAAGGTTTCCTGCAGAGTGACTAGAAGAGGAGTCACGTCTTCAACAGCTGTGGTTAGTGTCTCTCCTAGCTGGAACCAGAATCCAAATGTTAAGAGGTAACTCAAGGAAGTCCCATCACATTCAAGCTTGAGAAGGCCTCTTCCAGGACAATAAAAAAATTTAAAATTTATTTTCTGTGTTTGAGTATTTTGCCAGTGAATATGTAAGTGGACCATGTGTGTGCAATGCCCGCAGAGGCCAGGAGATGGTGTCAGATCCCCTGGAACTGGAGTTATGGATGGTTGTAAACCACTGTGTGGGTGCTGATCCTGGGTCCTCTGCAAGAGCAGCTAGTGCTCTTAAACACTGAGCTGTCTCTCCAGCCCTTTCTGGCACATTTTTGTGTCTGGATGCTCTTTTCTCTCTCTCCTTTCTTTCTCCCTTTTTTCCCTTTCTTCCCTTTCTTCCCTTCCTTCCTTCCTTCCTTCCTTCCTTCCTTCCTTCCTTCCCCACTGTGTGGGTGCTGATCCTGGGTCCTCTGCAAGAGCAGCTAGTGCTCTTAAACACTGAGCTGTCTCTCCAGCCCTTTCTGGCACATTTTTGTGTCTGGATGCTCTTTTCTCTCTCTCCTTTCTTTCTCCCTTTTTTCCCTTTCTTCCCTTTCTTCCCTTCCTTCCTTCCTTCCTTCCTTCCTTCCTTCCTTCCTTCCTTCCTTCCTTCCCTGCCTCCTTCCCTCCCTCCCTCCTTCTTTTCTTCCTTCCTTTTCTTTTTACGCTCATTTATTTATTTTTGCATGTGCATGCACACAGACATGAGTGTGTGTGTGTGTGTGTGTGTGTACTCAAGTGCCACGGCATGCCTATGGAGGTCAGATGACAACTTGAAGGAGTCAGTTCCCTTCCTCTGCCATGTACCATGTGGATCCTGGGGATTGAACTCAGGTCATCAGGGTTGGCCACAAGCACATGTACTCACTGAGTTATCTCTCTCTTAACATGATATGATTATATGTGTGCATGCTTGTGTGTATGTATATATTTGTATGTGTATGCCTGTATATATGTGTGTGCACGTGTCTGTGTGTTTACACATGTACATATACATGCATGTAGAGGCCAAAAATTGACATTGGGTGTTGTCTTCTATGGCTCCTTTCCACCTTAGTTTCTGAGATAAGGTCTCGCACTAAACCAGGAGCTCACCGATTGGCTAACCTGGCTGTCCAGTGAGCCCCAAGGATCATCCTGTCCCCATGCCCCAAGTACTGGGGTTGCACATGCATACCACTACTGGCTTTTTCATGCTGGGGATCCAAACTCAGGACTCGTGCAAGCACTTTACACACTGAGCCATCTCCCCAGCCCCAGATGATGTGTTTTTAAGCTCTGTATGTAGGCTGGGAATCTGATGTCTGAATTTTCTTTCAGGAGGTAAAAGGGGAGATACAAGATGCCTGGAGTCAACATCCAGCCTTTCAGGTCAAGCACCCATGCTCTACACAAGCTCTGTCTCAGCAGCAGCAGCCAGTTCTGGAACTTTCTTTGTCACCTGTGTACTCACGACTGTCCAGATCCACATGCCCACCAGGTGCTCAACGT
This sequence comes from Nannospalax galili, assembly GCF_000622305.1. Classification (NCBI taxonomy): domain Eukaryota; kingdom Metazoa; phylum Chordata; class Mammalia; order Rodentia; family Spalacidae; genus Nannospalax; species Nannospalax galili. The sequence goes on from NW_008340140.1 coordinate 2,870,059, forward strand.
CTCTATGTGACACTCTCACAGGCATCAACATGACTTCTTCAGAAGCAAGGCCCCTTGTGTTTGCCTGTTGGCATTCCTCTTCACCGGAAGAGGGACTTCAAACCATGCACTGCCATAGCCTGCCCTTCCCCCGCTTTCCAGGCATCAGAGACCTAGAATACAGTTCTACCTGCAAGCCTCCCATCTCCACCTTGGGCCCCCAGGCCAAGCCTGTGCATGTCCCACTTGGATGACCATGGGGCTCCGTGTCTCCTCGACATCCCTCTTACTCTTTCTGCCTGGAAAACAGTGCTCTTATAAAAACCTGAATTGGGTAGGGGCAGCCAGCCCTCACACCTGCAGCTGAGAACCACATACATAGAAAATCAAATGAAATCAAAGCAACGTTTTCTTCCCAGAGCTTTCTGTGCGATCTGGCCTTGTTACCTCTCTAACTTCATTGGGTCCCTCTGCCCCTTGCTGATAGAGCTTTGGAACAGCAGCTTCTAAAAGCATGCCGTAGGGCCTTTGCTCATGTTCTCTCTGTCTAGAATGTTCTCCCGCCCCCACTGTGTCTGGGTAGCACTTTCTCATTCAAAAATCTCAGTTTACCTCCTCCCCTACAAGGCTCAGGGACCATCATGGAAGAGAGGGCAGAAAGACTGTGAGAGACAGGGGTCGGGGAGGATGGAAACAGAGCAGTGTCCTCCGGGCATGTTAGGACTACCGTGCTCATGAACTCACAACAGCTGTGGTGCCTGTACAAGACCTGCACCAGATCAAGCTGGTCAGCATTCTACATGGAGTAGGGAAAGGCTCACAAGCCCCCCAACCCCCCACCCACCCACCCACCCAGCAGAGGAGCTATTGACACTTGATGGCTTCTGGGAAGGGAGAATCAGTCTGTTTAGGGGTGTGGTCTCTAGTAGGTCGATCATGTTCCGGTGGATGGTCTCACAGTGAACATGAGTCCAGCACAAACTGGACTCAGAGGACTGACTATAAGGGAATATGATCAAAATACATGTATGCATTCTTAAGAAATTAATAAAATATTAAAATATCAGTTTAATATTACTTCCTTGGAGAAATCTTTGTACATCCCCTGGACTAGTCTAAATGTTTTTGTTATAAACGTGAATAGACTTTTTTTTTTTCTTTTCTTTTTTTTGGTCTTTTTGAGACAGTGTCTCCCTATAGCCCCAGCTGACCTGGAACTTGCTATGTAGACCAGGCTGGCCTTGAACTTACAGAAATCCGCTTGCCTCTGCCTCCCAAGTGCTGGGATCAAAGGTGTGTGCCACCACGCCTGGCCTTGCATCAACTTTTCATGTCATCCTGATGGGAGGAATTTCTATTTGTGGACACAGTATCATGTACGCACTGTTTAGTGATAGCCTCGCATGCCACTCTGGAGAGTGGGTACATTTTGATCACAACAGTGTCTCTAGCATAAAACCCAATGTCTGTCACACAGCAGGATTTTTGTTGAGTGAAGAAATCTTCCCAGATGAAAGAGAATTACGAACATTCTTTTGATTTATCTTTATGTGTATGAATGTTTTGCCTGCATGTATGTAAGTGTACTTGTGTCATGCAATGCCTGAGGAGGTCAGAAGAGGGCGTCAGATTTCCTGGAACTGGAGTTACAGACAGTTGTTAGCTGCCATATGGGTGCTGGGAATTGAACCCAGGTCCTCTGGAAGAGTAGCCAGTGCTCTTAACTGCTGAGTCATCTCTGCAGCCCCATGAAAGAGAATTTAAAAATATTTATTACTAAAATATGCAAAAAAAGAGAGTAACTTGGAATGGTACTTCCATAATTCTATGAAAGAGAGTACTTAGAAGATGCAAAGACACGGCTGGATTTGGTTGTACAAGCTGCCATCTCGGCTATTCAGAGGCAGAGGCAGGAAGATCATAAATTCAAAGCCAGGGCTGTAGAGTAAGACTGTGTTAAAACTAATCAACTAATCAAACAAATGAAAAACTAAACCAAACCAAATACAGTCTAGAAATGTCAGTCACCAATGATTACAAATGAATATTGAGAATCTTTGCCATCTAGCTGTATTAAAAAAATCTTTTTTTTTTTTTTTTTTTTTTTTTTTTTTTTTTTTTTTGGTTTTTTTGGAACGGGGTCTCTTTGTACCCCCAGCTGCCCTGGTTTTTTTTTGGAGACCAGGCGGGCCCCGAATTCACAGTTCTTTGCCTGCCTCTGCCTCCCAAGTGCTGGGATTGAGGGTGTGTGCCACCATGCCTGGCCAAAAAATCTCTGAAAAAATATTTTTTTAATTTTTATTTTATGTGTATGAGTGTTTTGCCTGCATGTACTTAAGTGCACCATGAGTGTGCCTGGTGCCCACAGAGGCCAGAAGAGGGCATCAGCTCCTCTGAAACTGGAGTTAAAGACTGATGTTAACCGCCCATGTGGGTGCTGGGAAGCAAACCCAGGTCCTCTAGAACAGTAACTGCTCTTAACCACTGAGTCATCTCTCCAGTCCCTGGTACTTTTTCTTTTAAGATTTATTTTTCATTATGTGTCTGTATGTGGGTATGTGCACATGAATGCAGGTGTCCAAAGAGGCCAGAGAGGATGTTGGATCCCTTGGAACTGGAGTTCCAGGCAGTTGTGAGCAGCTCAGTCAGGAGTCAGGTTCTCTGCAAGAGCAGTACTTGATCTTAACTGCTGAACCATCTCTCCCACCCCGTTTGGTGCTTACGACTTCAAAGAATAGTTTAGTTCACCATTTTGAAGTAATTTACACTTTTCTAAATTACAGTCATATACATATATCCTCTTCTGGATTGGATGAAGCAAGGGGTTTAGGTAATTTGTTCCCGTGGTGACAGGACAAAGATGTGGCACCGGACTCCGACTTTAGGGTTTCTCAAAGTTATTTGGTCGAAAATGAAAAACACCAGTGAAATGTGAATGCTGAAAAGTCCCATTAAAAAGACTGTGACAAGAAGAGAGAGTAACACTGGAGACTGGGGTGTTGGATGGTGCCGCCCGGGAGAGGCCAGCAGTTAATCCTTTTCAAATTGATGTACAATTTGAAAATCGAAATTGGGCCACTCACATTGCTGGGTCTCGGCATTAGCGCTTCAGTTAATTTTTTCCTAAGAGAAATCTCTGTTGTGAAGAAAGCCTTAGACTTTGGTGGACAAATTCCAATTCTCACAGTGTATCAAATAATTGCATAAATGCACTTAATACTCTGATATGCAGACACAGGCTCATGTGGGTAGGTGGATAATGTTTAACGCTCCCTTTCTCTCTCTGTATCTTTGTCTCCTTCCTTCCTTCCTTCCTTCCTTCCTTCCTTCCTTCCTTCCTTCCTCCCTCCCTCCCTCCCTCTGTCTTCCTTCCCTCCCTGCTG
>NW_008340140.1:2873597-2901055 GCF_000622305.1 Nannospalax galili
CCTCTCATTTTTTTATGTGGCCCAGGCTGAGCCTGCTCCAGAGCCTTTACAGGTGAGTACCCCCCACACCCCTTACAGGTGAGTACCCCCGCCACACCCTGATGCCTTTTCCGTTTCCCTTCCCTTCTTTTTTCTTTCCCTCTTTCCCCTCCCCCCCCCGTTTTTTCCTCTTTCTTGTAGCTCACTATGTAGTCGTGGATGATCTAATTCTCTTGAGTACTAGCATTACACATGAGCGGTATCATACCCAGTCACCTTAGTGCTGGGCATGGACCCCAGGGCTTCATGCACGTTAAGCAAGCACTTTGCCAACAGAACCGTATTTGTATTCCCAGACCCCACCGGCCTTTTCATAATTCCTTTCTTCCACTGAGTTTTTCTGTCATTGAAAATAGATACTGAGATAAACAGGTTTTGGAAAGGGAAGATGAGAGAGAGAGAGAGAGAGAGAGAGAGAGAGAGAGAGAGAGAGAGAGAGAAAGTTTCTGAACGGTGGAAAGGATTCCTTTTATCCTCTATCAAACATCAAAATGTTATGTCAGTATAAAACTGTATTAATGGGGGCTGGGGGCTGGAGAGATGCCTCAGCAATTAAGAGTGTGTACTGTTCTTGCCAAGAATCTGAGTTTAGTTCCCAGCACTCACATTGGGTAACTCACAACTGCTTGTAACTCCAGTCCCAGGGAGATTTAACTGGTGCCAGATCTTATGTGCACATAACTCACCCACACTCACATAATTTAAAGAATAATTAAAATACCATATTAACATATTAGTAACAGTGGGTTGTGACTGCCATTTAGACCCACCAGAGTTGAATTATTTTGTCATTTCATGATGGTTGTCCAGCATTTCAGAGCATTTGAGTCACAGAAGCGTTATCCAAGGTGACACACTTGTAAGTAAAATGGATTATTTCACTATTGAATATTCAATACAAATACACATTTTCTTGATTTAGAAGCCTTTTTTCCCAAGGCACAGATCCAGCTGTTCCTAACTTTGGTGGGGTCTGCACTGAGGAGACCAGAGACACTCTGTCAATGGTGGTCTCATCCCACCCTTGAAGAAGGTGAAATGCTGTTATTCATCTTGATAGTTTTCTGCTTGGGACATTTAAATATGAACAGCATACTGGTTGTAATTACCACACTGGAAAAACCTCAAGTTTTGAACTTCTTTTAAAGCCCAGCTCATATTAAATCACCATGTGCCTTAAACGCATGATAGGCATGTCAGGACACGAGCCAGATAGGCAACTACCGGCAGTTTTGAGGCTGGAGATATTTTTATTTTTCTTAAAAAAATTTGTGTGTGAATTATTTATTTTTTGTTTATGTGTATGTGTGTTTGCCTACATGTATGTAAGTATATCATTTGTGTGCAATTCATGTGGAGCCCAGAAGAGGTGTTGGATCCCCTGGAACTGGAGTAAGAGATGGTTGTCAGCTGCCATGTGGGTGCTGGAAATTGAACCCAGGTCCTCTGCAAGAGCAGCCAGTTATCTTAACTGCTGAGCCCTCTCTCCAGCCCAAAGATTGGAGACTTTCTCATCAGTGCCAGAATGTACAGCTAAGCTGACCTCTACCTCCTATCACAGTATCGAATAACTATACAGGCGCAAGTTGAAAATATTATTTAAAATAAGTCGCCTTTTGCCCATTTGGTGGCTGTACTAGTCAGCTTTCAGTAGCCAGGGCCACATTCCTGATAGGAACGACTTAAACAGAGGAAGTCTCAAAGGTTTCAATCCATCATGGAAGAGACAAAATAGAGAAAAAGGGAATACAGGAAGGGGCCAAGGGCAAGAAGGAGCCCCAAGAACACACTCCTGGAGACCACTGTCCTCCAATGAGCCCTCTCAGCTCCCAATGTATCTATCATAAACTCATTAAGGGACTCAGCCACTCATTAGGTCAGCGCCCTCATGGCGTTGGAAATGCCTTCACAGACACTCCCAGAGGTGGGCTTCAGGTGTCTAGGTGCTGCTTAGACCAATTAGGGTTAACTACCCTTGAAATGGCTTAAGATCCTCGTACCACTATGTGCCAAATGGCTATTGAACAAAACCATCAGAAAAAGGATAACATCCCTAGCACAACACCAAGAAAAACATCAATAGAGAAGACATGGGGGTCTTCCAAGACTGGGGCCAACACTGTCACCAGGCGTCTCCTGTGTCTTCACTCGTAAGTCAGCTTAGAAGATTTCAGTGGGAGCAGCAATATTTTCTTACTGCACAGTCTTCAACCGCAGGTGCCCGAGCAGGTTTGCCCGTGGTGTGAGCATTTGCTTGGTGAAACCTCCTGACAGCCAATGATGGCATCACGAAGTCTTAACCGCTGAATGGTTATCCTTAATTATAATCAGAGGTGCATCGTTCTAAATAAAAATGACAAGGCAGAGAACAAGCCTTTGCCACCCACCCCCCTCTGCCCTCCTTGCTAGCTTTTTAACATGAGTCTGCTCTCAGCATGATGCTTTGACAAAACTTGGATTGAATAATTATCAAAAAGAAATGAAGCCCAGTCTAAGTCAAACTTACCTTTTTTTTCCCTCAAGAAAGAATGGTTAAAAGTATTTTTTTAAGCAGGAAGAAATAGTTTCTTTTAGTTTTAAATAGTTGATTCCACCCTTCCTTGGGTGCCTACCCTCGGCCTGAGTTATAACTGCTCTTGTTTTATTGTGTGTGTGTGTGTGTGTGTGTGTGTGTGTGTGGTATGAACATGCCACAGAGTGTGTGGCAATCAGAGGATAGCTTTTGAGAGTTGGTTTCTCCCTGTCCACTGGGGGTTCCAGGGATCAAACTCAGGTCATCAGCTTTGAGCAGCACCTGTTTTTGCCTGCTAAGTCATCTCGCCATCCCTGTTTAACTATTATTATTATTTTTAAAAACCTTAATTCATCAATCTGTCTCTTTTCCTGTGTGGATGTGTGGTATTCACATTTTATGGTGTATGTGTAAGGGTCAGAGGACAATTTACTGAGTTGGTTCTCTCTTTCCACCATATGGGTTCTGGGCTCAGTTCCTCAGGGCTGGCCGTGAGTGTGTGTATCCACCGAGCCATCTTGCTGCCCTTATTTAATTCATATAATCTCTGCAGGAAGCTCTCATTAACTATTTTTTTTAAGACAGCAGAAAAACCAAGAGATAAGGATTCAAGTAACAGAACCAACACCCTGATGCCTGTGACTGCTGTTCTTGCACCTGAAGTTAGGTAAGAAATTTCCACTGGACTTGCTTATTCCTAAACCCTGGCATGCAGTTCCCTTATGTAACACATCAAGCTTGGGGAACCGTGTTTGTATTTTTACTTACATTCCCAGGAAGTACGTAGCTAAGTTGGTAGCACTTAAGGATTTGTTCTAAGGATATGGTTTATGTACATGAACTTCTCTGCGTATTTTTGCTATTTTTCCTTTTCTTTCTTTCATCCTCCTCTCTCCCTCCCTCTCTCCCTCCCTCTCTCTCCCTCCCTCCCTCCCTTCTTTTCTTTTTGATACAAGATCTCACTGTATAGTTGACGTTAGACTGGAACTTACAATGTAGCCCAGGCTGGCCTTGAGCTTCCTTTTTTTTTTTTTCAGAGCTGGGGGGTTAAACCCAGGGCATTGTACACGTGAGGAAAGCACACTACCATTGAACCACAGACCCAACCCTGTTGCTCCTCTTTCCCTAATGTCCTAATGTAATAGTTTGACTTTACCATTTACTGTCTTCATGACATTAGGGAAAAAGACTTATCTCGTCCTACTCTCTTTCCACACCTCCCAGTTCAGGACAGTAATAGCACCTTCCATGCACATTGCCTGGTATCCAATAAGTGTCCAATAAAATGCAGATTCCCTTAATGATTTTCATTTCTTTTGTGATTTTATTGCACAGCATGCAGTAGAGAACCTTAAAAACGCTGCGGAATGAGATGTAGAATAAATGTAAAAATATACACGAAACTCTGTTTATGTGCTAGAAATAAGGAGTCGTCAGGACTTAGAAAATGGATTATTTTTCCTTTCTGAACATTTAAAACTGCAGTGAAGAGAGACTCTTTAACTCCTGCATTAAACAAACGTTGAAAAGAAATCAGTTGTCAATTCAAATATGCAGCTAAGAAAAGTTTTCCCTTTTTATATATAAGAAAGGGATAAAATAGTGTTTCAAAACATTTGATGTGGATATTAAGAGAAGGCAAAAAAGCAGCCATAATACCTAGCATTCTATGAAGTGCTTGGCATCAACTCTGTGCTTGACAAGTCCATCCAAAGGCACCGTCATAGGGTATTTATTGACTAGCAGACAGGCGTGGTTTGGTTAAGGGCTTACTTAAAGTCACGGAGAGTCAACAGGGGAAGAGAGAACCTGTGGGTTTGGGTCTTTCTGACCTTAAGCCTCTTCACCGTCCAGTTTCTATTGATGTCGGTGGAGCTAATGAGAGTTCCTGAAGGCACCATGCTCAGGAAAACTATATAATGAAAAATGATAAGGATTGAAAAGCTGTCCGGCTGCCATCATCATTTCAAAAGGTGAATTAAAAGGGTGACAAAGGTCAGGACAACATCTTGACAATGGCAAGAACGCCCCTGGTAGCTTTGATGTTAATATAATTCTGTGTTCAGTAGTTCCATATCTTTTTCTTGACAGTGCTCCTAGATGGTGGCTCTCGGTGCTTGGCCATAGAAGAGCGAAAGCAAGTTGTTTCTCTGTGCCCATTTTTATTGAACCGCATTCGTATACTCCAAAAGAGTACTTAAGTTGTTTGAGAGAGGTCTGCATGCTAGCAAACACCATCATAAACAACCCAGGCAGCTTCAAGTCCAGCAGCCAACGACATGATTCACTGTGGAACCCATCTTCTCTAAGTGGAGCACAGAGCCAAGTGTTATTTATTGCAAGTAACTCATGATCAAACGAGGTTCACTGTGTGGATACAGCCAGAGGGCTTCGCTGGTGCCCAGATTGTGAGCTGTTGGCATGTCTGCCCTCCAGGTACGAAAAATAAACACAAGGAGATTATCTTTAGCAGTTATCATGAGTCTAGGGTCTGTAGAGACACTGCCTGTGGCCATGTCTAAACTTACAAAAGGGCTGATGGGTTGGAGCACATATTTAGGCAGTTCAGGGAAAGCCTGTTTTTCAGGTTGATTTCTCTTTCAATTTCATGAGGCTGTGCCTACATTGGGTGCCCATCCTTGGCCCGAGGTTTGACTGCTGCTGGTTTGTTTAATTCAGGTTTTGGAGACAGAGTCTCATGTAGCCCAAATGGCCTTGAATTTGTTTTGTAGCTTAAGATGACCTTGAGCTGTCTTGTCTCTGTCTCCCAAGTGCTGGGTGTGTGCCACCACATACAGCTCTGTTTTATTTAATTCCCTTTTTAAAGATTGTGTGTGTGTGTGTGTGTGTGTGTGTGCCACATGTGTGCAGTATCCATGGAGGCCAGAAGAGGGCATTGGATGCCCTTTAGCTGGAGTTGCAGGCAGCTGTGAGTCATCTAGATGTGGGTGCTGGGAACTGAACTTGGGTCCTCTGAAAGAGCAGCAAGCACTTTTAAGTGCTGAACCATCTCTCCAGCCCTTTTAAAATTCTTATAATAACCCCCAAAGGAAGTGTTCAAGAGCTCCTTTGTTTAGAGATCAGGAAACTGGGACATAGAAATTTAGGTGACAGGGCTGAGATCACACATCTGGGAAATGGCAGAGCTGAGGCTTGAACTCAGACATCTGTTGCTGAAGAGCCACGCTACGTCACAGGGATCGTCACCTGCCTTCACCTCTGGGATCAATCTCAGTTACTACCAGTCTTCACAAGCTAGTGACATATGAGTGATCATTTCTTTCTGAGGTGTGAGGACTCAGAGGAGCTGAGATGAGACCCAGATTTGTCTGGGTCCCAGATCTGGTCTCATCATACTCTGCTAGCATTTCCCGAAGAACACTCTTGAAAGGAGCCCACATCCTTTGAGGAACTTTAACAACAACAACAACAACAACAACAAAAAGACACTTAAAAAATTCGTTTATGGGGCAGTGGGATGGCTCAGCAGGTAAAGGTACCTGCTACCAAGTCTCATGGCCTGAGTTCCATCCCTGGGAACCACATGGTGGAATGAGAGAACCCACTCTGAGAAGTTGTCATCTGTTTACCCTGTGTGTGCTATGTTCCCCATGCAGCTATGCACTAAATTATAAAAACCCATTTATTTATGTTTGACCTCCCCACCCCATTCATCCTCAGAAAGACCTTTCTCATTTCAGAATCCGTATTAGCTCCCCTGAATGCCTCTGTAGCCTCCACTTGTAAATAATAGATTGATTTTCCCACCGCTCGTGGCCCATTCATTGCTCTGCGTTTGTAGAAAGCAGAAACGGATGTGGATGGCCTCAGGGCTTCTGTCGGCTCTGACCTTCCTGCCATTTTGTAGATGGTGACATGGAGGCTCAGACATCCTTGCCATTGGATGCTGTTGATAATGGTAACAAGAAACATTTGTTATTTATTGTCTCAGTTCTTGCTTGCCTGGGGACCTGTGTGTTTAACCGGTTAATTCTGATTGAACCCTCAAGACAGACCAGGGAAGCAAGGCTCTGAGGTGGTTCAGTGAGGTCAAGTTCACAGCTAACAACTGGGGAGTGATCTGACATAGCTCAGCAGGTCTCCAGCCTGATTCTGCTCTATAGAGAGTCACCAGCCTGGAGCCCTTTCCCAGAGGTTCTCTCTCTGTTGGTCTCTGTTGGTCTCTGGTATGGCTGGAGCACTGGGGTCCTCAGGAGAGTGCAACGTGCTGCCAAAGTGGAGAATTAGTTCTATGGTAATTGGCTAATTTCTGCCATTTAATCAGTTAATTATTTTCCTCCTCTTCCTCTTCCCCTTCTTCTTTCTCTTCCTCCTGGTCCTCCTGGTCCTCCTGGTCCTCCTGTTCCCTCCTACCCTTCCTCCTCTGACAGAGTCTCACTAACCAGCCTAGGCTGGCCAGGAACTTGCTATGTAAACTACACTAGCCTTGGACTTATCACAATCCTGTCTTAGCCTCCCTACTGCTGGGTCTGGCCAGCCAATCCTTTTGTTAAGAGATATGGAATACATAACTTGTAGAATTCTATTGTTACATTCCTTGATTTCTTTCTTTCTCTCTCTTTTCCCTGCCCATCCCTAAACCTGCATTTCTACATACATCAAATTATTTCATAACATGTGTATGTACTTGCATGCACACACATACACACACACACACACACACACACACACACACACACACACTATGAAAAGCATACACCACTGTTTACAAAGGCAGCCAAACTCCCTTTTATAAGTCCAAGTCCAAATAGTCTTGCTGTCCAAGACCTTCAAGTCATGGGTTCTGGTTTTTAGTTGGTTCTTATTACCAAACAGTTCAGGGCTTACCCCCTACCAGGCTCTGTGGGAGGCACTTTATCTGGACAGAGGTTTCCATAGTGAGGCTGAGGGGAGACAGGCCAGCAGTACCATTATCTAGAAATGCCCATTGGCTCTTGGGAACATGATGTGACTTTCTGGAGTCACCATGGCTCTCAGAGGTGGGGCCTGGATTCCAGCTCTCTCAGATCTGCATCCCCTCACACCCTCCTGGGTACCACCCCCGAGGGCCTTCAGGCCCACATTTCATCTTCTCAATTGTGCACTGAACCATGTTGCTTGCTTAAAGTAATTCCAGGTTTTCTTCCACCCCCGAATCAGCTGCTGAGCAGCAATGATATATATTTTAAGCACCATGTAAAATTTACTAGAAATCTTTCAGCCCTTCCAAGTGTGTGCACAAAACAACAGGAAAGAAATGAATGGGAGATTTGCATGAAGTGTTCGGGCAGCCTCAAGCTGCTCTATCAGAGGCAGGATGGGAGCAGGCCAGTGGTCCTGGGAGGCAACCAGGGACTTAAAATGACAACTAGGGCTTTGTTGACAAGCAGTATCACTGACTGTCAGAGTTGGCTTCCATTGACAACCTGACACACCTGGGAAGATGGACTCTCGATTGAGGAAGTTCCTCCATCAGACTTGTCTGTGGGGCATTTTCTTGATTACTAATTGATGTAGGAAGGCCCAGCCCACTGTGGGCTGTGCCACTCCTAGGCAAGTGGGTCTGGGCTATATAAGAAAGGTAGCTGAGCAAGCCTGGGGTAGCAAGCCAGTAAGTGGTATTCTTGTAAAGTCTGTGTCTGTTCCTGCCTCCAGGTTCCTGCCTTGAGTTTCTCCTCTGACTTCCCTTGATACTGGACTGCAATCTATTAGATGAAACCAACCTTTTCCTTCCCAAGTTACCAAGTTGCTTTGGGTCAGTGTTATATTTTTGTTTTCTGAGACAGTTTCCCTGTAGCCTCAGCTGACCTGGAACTTGCTATGTAGAACAGGCTGACGTCCATCTCATAAAGATCCACCTGCCACTGCCTCCTAAGTGCTGGGATTAAAGGTGTGCACCACCATGCTTGGCCCTTGGTCAGTGTTTTATCCCAACAATAGGAAGAAAACTAGAATACTAGCTGAATTGTTTCCCACGAATCCCCAGAACTTCAGAGTGTGTCTATTTGGAGACAGTCTTTAAATAAGTAATCAAGTTAAAATTAAGTTATTAAGGCAGACCATGTTTCAAACAGTCTGGAGTCCCAACAGGAAGATAAGAATGAACACACAGAGAGATGCCAAGCCTGTGTACCTGGAAGTGTGCCCTCATGAGGAGGCTTCAAGAAGACAGTCAGTCATGTGCAGGTCAAGCACAGAGGCCTTGCCCAAACCTTGATCTTGAACTTGCAGCTTCCTAACACTTTAAGAAAACCAGCTTCTGTTGTGTAAGGCCCCCAGTCTCTAGTTATTCATTTAGCTGAGTTGATACAGTTAGAAAAAAGAAAATAAAGGCTCAAAGCTTGGAGGTGATCAAATGGCCTCCAAACAGCTAGCTCTTCTACATTCTGGAAAACATACTCAAATCTGTTCTCTCTCACTCTTCCAGCCTGGTTAGTGAGATGGAAAGGGCAGAGGCTATCATTAAGGCCATTCCAAAAATAAAGTAAAATTGAGGTCCAGCATGTTTCCATAGTCATAAAGCAGTTCTATGAGCATTGCGGCACCATAGTGTGCGTGTAGAATTTAATTTTGTATAGGGTTACGGATGTGTTTGCAGAGACTCTCCCTGGACAGTTCATAGAAACTGTTGACTCCATAATTTTTTAACTTCCACCAGGAGGTCAAAATGGGTTCCACAGGAGCCTTGGGGGAGCAGATGGAAGAGCCATTCCTCATGTTAATTCCAGACTAGGAAAAGGGTTTTGAAGAGTTTCTCAGAGTATGGTGGTCTGAGAATGTTCCCCATAGCCTCCAAGAATTTGAACACATGGTTCCTACTTCTTGGATCTGTTTGGAGAGGGTCACAGAACCTTTAGGAGGTGTGGCCATACTGGAGGAAGCAGTCACTGGGGTGGGTTTTGAGAGTACTTAGATTGCTCACTTCAGCCTGGCTATCTCTGCTTCCTCTTCCTGTGCTTGCTTGGAATGCTTAGCTTTCTGCCCTGGCCTTCTCTGCTGCCATGCCTCCCTTCCATGATGGGCTCTTGCCCTCTGAAACCTTAAGTCAAATAAACTCTTCCTTCTGCAAGTTGCCTTGATCATGGTGTTCTACCACAGAAACAAAAAAGTAACTAATATAATGTGGTATGAGTAGAAATCCTGCATTAAGTGGGGACTTCTAGGAAGACTCCTTAAAGAAAAAAGTGGCCTTTTAAAAAAGCCTCTTTCTCATTCCTGTTGGCTGAAATTCACAGCTGGTGGTTGTCAGTGAAGCAACCATCATGAGCTATAATGCTAAACACTAAGCATAAAAAAACACAAAGAGTTGCAGGGCTTCTGGACACACTTGAGATGCTACTAGACTCCTTATCTGCCAATAGAATCCTTTGATTTGTGAGAACAGATATAGTAAATTTCATGTGTATGAGTACATTGCCTGCAGGTATGTGAGTACACCTGTGTCGTGCAAATGACTCGGAGGTCAGAAGAGGGCTTCGGATTCCCTTGGAACTGGAGTTAAGGATGGTTCGTAGCCAGCATGTGGGTGCTGGGAATCAAACCCAGATCCTCTGCAAGAGCAGTCAGCGCTCTTAACTGCTGAGCCATCTCTCCAGGCCCGAGTTGCTCACTTTTTAAAAAAGTTTTAATGTGTGTGGCTATATGTATTTGTGTGTACCATATGCATGCAGTGCCAGTAGAGACCAGAAGAGGGAGTTGGATCCCCAGGAACTGGAGTTACAGGCTCTTGTGAATTGCCTGTAATGGGTACTGGGGAACTGAACCTGGATCTTCTGAAAGAGCAGCAAGTGCTCTTAACCACTGTGCCATCTCTCTAGCCATGGGACTATACATTTTTACTTCTTGTATGATAAGTTTACGTCTTTGCGTGTAACAAATTCTATCAATAAATACTGGGAAGCTTCTCTCTAACCCCAGCAGCCTATCCAATTTTGAGACAGAATCTTGCTATTATAGTGCAGGCTGCGCTTAAACTTGAGGTCCTCCTGCCGAGGCCTGCCCAGTGCACCACCATGCTCAGTTTGCATAGAGTCATGTCCACCACACAAGGAAATCCTAACAGGGAGCCTTCGCCCAGCATCTATGCATAAAAATCAGAGGATCGGGCTGGAGAGATGGCTCAGCAGTTAAGAACACTGGTTGTTCTTGCAGAAGACCCAGGTTCAAATCCCAGCACCCATATGGCAGCTAACAACTGTCCTTAACTTCAGTTCCATGGGATCTGATGGCGTCTTCTGTCCTCTCTGGACATTGCACGACATGGGTACACTTACCCACATGCAGGCAATGCACACATACACATAAAATAAAAATAATAAAAAAAAATTCAGAGGCTCAATCAACTTGGGTGGGAAAGAAAATTACCCCTAAATTGCATTGGCCTCTACTTGAAATTCAGCATTTCCCTCACTTGATCTTAGCCCAAAGGTTGAGAAGCAATAAATTCAGCAATTTCCTTCAATGGCCAACACACACACCAAACTATGACAGTAGAAGAGTTGTCATTTTTATCATCTATATTTTAACCAAAATGTCACAGATATCTCATGTCACATTCTGATTGCTGCAAATATCCTATGATATTATATACACTCATTACAGCTGTAATTATGCCAGTGATGAGCTGTGGTGACAGGCATGTTGCTTAGTGTGTGTAAAGACTTCATAAGGTACTATATTGCAAATTGCATTCTCCAATATTTGATAACTGTGCTGCAATGACTTTTATAGAAACCTGAGTATTTCATTTCCCATCTTTAAATACATTAATTTGGGGGCTGGAAAGATGGCTCAGTGGTTAAGAGCACTAGCTGTTCTTGCAGAGGACCCAGGTTCAGTTCCATGGCTGCTACCACGTGGGTGCTAGGAACTGAGCCTAGGTCCTCTGAGAAGCAGCCAGTGCTCTTACCCACTGAACCAATTCTCCAGCCCCTTGTATGTTGATCTTAAAGGTAAATAAGTAAATAAAAGAAAATTGCATTTCTTTGTATGCACACTTATGAATCTGTAAAGGAGCACTTGATTTTTCTGTTGAGAAAAGCTAAAGCTCTCACCAGATTCTCAGCAAAGTTCTCACTCAGCACAAATGAGTTCTTAAAACTCCCAATAAAGAGGCTGGAGAGATGGCTCAGTGGTTAAGAGGGTTTGTTTCTCTTCCAGAGGACCAGAGTTCTTTTCTGAGAACCATCTTGGGTAGCTCAAAACCACCTATATTTCCAGCTGACACCTCTTCTGGACTCCACAGGCACCTGCACTCATGTACACAGACACATACATGCACACAAAAGTAAACTAAATCTCAAAAATACTCATTTTAGGAGAAGTCTTAGGATAGGCATCCCTGTGATATACTCTATTATTCCTTGGCATAATCCCCAAGTTTCGGCATGGTTATTGTCCAGGGGTTTCAACTTCCATGGGGCATCTCTCCCTGTCTTGTCTATTTTCATCTAAACCCAAAGCCTCAGGTCTGCCCACAACCAGGAAAATTTCATGCAAGGGGCTAAATAAGTGGAACTAACATGTTTGTATGGAAGAGTCCCTCAATATATACTTTTTCTAAAAAATGATTTTATTTTTATTATGTGTATGTGTGTGTGATGTGTGTGTCTGTGTGTGTGTGTGTGTATGTGTGTATGTGCATAAAGTGCCTGCAGAGATCAGAAGAGGGGTTGGATCCCCTGGAGCTGGAGTTTCAGGTGGTTATGAGCTGCCCAGTGGGTGCTGGGAACTGGACTTCAGTCCTCTGAAAGACTGGTGACTGCTCTTAACTGCTGAGCCACCTCTCCCTCAGTCTACACTTTTAGGTGAGGGTGGAGAGCTGGTGACTTCCTAAGTCATCATCCCATGAGTGACTGTTCCAATTCTGGCTTTAAATTAAGAGACTCTAGACATTTCTCTTTCCTCCTCTGCTCCTCACGTGCCACTGTGCAATGAGGCATTTTAATTAGATCTCTTCTATTATTAGAACACAGGGAAAAAAATTCATGGCTGGTCTGAAGGACCCCAAGTGAGGAAAGAGAAAGGTAATCATTTAATTTGTTGTTGTTTCTATAAATCAGGGCCCAGTCATCAATTTTTACCACATATTGGAGAGCACATGGTATTGACAATGTGTTCGTGGAGAAAAATGGAATTTGCTGGCAAAGCTGTTCCATTTTCTAAAGATTAAATTGTTCATTGTACAGGCCGCCATCTGCCCTCCCTGGAAGGGAGTTTTTGCTGTTGGCAGAGGCATTCAAAGTCTAGAAGACAAAGTAAAATCTCTTTCTGTTTATTGTTGCTCTAAACTGTAGGCAAATTCATTCATTCACCCATTCATTCAACAAGTATCAAACATCACTTTGTGCCATGAATATGCATAAAGTTACCCAGCTTCCAGGGAATGGGCCTCTGTGGAGGGTCTGCACATGCATTGTGGCCGATGTACGATCCCATGGCCCTCATTCATGCATTTGATCCCTGAAGGGCTGATATTTACCCCCACGCTCAACTTATGTGATACAAGGGCCCAAGAGAATTAATGAAAGACACATTCCTTTTATGCAAGCTCCTTTGAGTCAATGAGGGGTAAGGCAGACACATGGAAAGGCCACATAACACAAAGCATGCTTTGAGAAAACCAGCAAGAGGCAGAGCTGTGTCTGAGTGGAATCTTCCCAGGCAACCTACGTCAAGGAATGAGGAGGAAGCAGGACAGGTACCTTCAGGTGTGTAACAATTTTCTATGCTGTGCTGTAAAAGTAGCCGCTGAGCTCTGCGTTCTGCAGTCTGTGAGGGTGAGGGAGCTAGAGCGTTGATCCTTGTCCTCACAGCAGAGAAAGGATGTTGACAGAACTCAAGCTCTCCCTTCATCTCCAAGCCTGAGCCCTGGGCCACACGAGGCAGGGCCTCTGAGCTCCTCCCCTTTGCCCCAGTTACAGCTTGCTCACCTTGTCCCTTCACATTGCCTCACCTGACATTGCTCTTGCTCCCGTCATTCCTCACCTATGTTTATTATCTTCACTGGTTCTTCCACAGATGAGAGTACTCTTTCTTGACTGCAACCTAGCTATTATTTTAAAAGATTTATTTTATGTGTATGAGTGCTTTTCTGCACGTATATATATAGGTACCATGTGTGTCCCTGGTGCTCATAGAGGTCAGAAAAGGGCTTTGGATTCCCTGGCACTGGAGTTACAGGTGGTTGTGAACCACCATGTGGGTGCTGGGAACTGACCTCTGGCCCTCTGAAAGAGCAGTACAATCTCTTAACCACTGAGCCATCTCTCCAACCCCAGAATGTTTTATTCTTTATTGCGTACCTGGATTCTTTTAACTCTTAAAAAGTTGATTCTCTCCTTCCACCACATGGTTTCCAATGATCAAACAGGTCATCGTGTGTGGCAATATGAACTTTTACTCCCTGAATCATCTAGTTGTCCCTTAACCAGGAATTTTAATTGGTAAGATTTTAGATCTAGAAGATTAGGAACCCCAATGAGAAAATCACACTCCATCTTAAACAGGCTCCCTGAGGACTCTGAGACCGTGTGTGTTCCACATCAAGTGTGAGGCTGTGCTTTATCTAGAGCAGCTCTTCAAAATTCTCCATGAGCAATCTAAACATCAGGATGCTGGTTTGGAGTTTCATTTGACGTATTTTTTCCAGAGCTTCCAGTCTGTCATTCCAAGCGTGTATACTTTGGGCTGGACATGCAAGGTTCACAGAGAGAGGCGTGAAAGAGCAAAGGGGGCATTGCTGGGAGGGACAAGCTCGCAGTCACAACGTGGCACGTTTTTGTTTTCCTTTTTCTGGCAGCTGGCAGGAGTGTGTGCACTAGCTCGCGCGTGTGCGCGCACACACACACACACACACGGTGTTTAGTATACACACAAATGTGATCTTCACAGCTTTTTTTAAAAAGCAAAATTAGTGAAAATTTCTTGAAAACATGAAGCACAGCAAGGTAAAGGTATTTGAGTCCATCCCTGTGGGGTTTATCCAAGTTCACGAAAAGTCAGGAACTATACGCTGCCGAGAAGAAGCAACCCTATGAGCTTTGAGGCCCTCCTCTGCCAAGGCAACAACTCATGCTTTGCATGAATTCCTTCTTTACCTGTACTTAACTTCTGCAGTGTAGCCAAAAGACTTTCTGAGGAGGGAGGGATGTATTTTAGAGAAAGGGAAACAGACACCAAAGCCCATTGAAAATAATTGGAGCAAATAAGTCCAGGATTGCTGTATTTCAGCTTATTTCAACAAATAGGAAATGAGAAAGACACTGAGCAGCCATTACCCCCCCCACACACACATACAGGTTGTAATTTAGCAAAAGCATCAAGACATGTCCATCCACTGACATGATAGTTCAATCAACAAGCATTTGGAACTGCCGCCTTCTAGCTTCCTTTCTGTCACTGTGATAAAATACCCTGACCAAAAGCAACTTATGGGAGGAAAGGTTTACTTGATTTATAATGCCAAGTTATAGTTCATCAGTGAGGGGAAGTCAAGGCAGCTGGACACGTCTCATCCACAGTCAAGATCAGAGAGAAATAAAGACATCCCTAATTGTTTCCAACCAGTATTCTCCTGTATTACAGAGAATAGACCTCTTGCCTAGGGATTGGTGCTGCCCACAGTGGACTGGGCCTCCCCACATCAATTAACAATTGAGACAATCTGCACAGACAGGCCCACAGGCTAACATGAGTTAGGCAATCTCAACATTGGCAATTCTAGGTTGTGGCAAATTGACATTTAAAACAAACCATTACTCTCCTATTAGACTCTGGGTTCAACAAGATGGTTCCAGCAGCTGATTTGGCACACGTGGTCTCTGCCTTCAGGGGATGAACTTGTCTGTCATCTGACAAAGAGAGTAGAACACAGACCACACAATAAAAGTAAACCAGTGTTGCCAAAGGGAGGCAAAGGCTGATCTAGAAGTTTCTAAGGGCACACAAATGGTAGCATTTAGATAGTCTTAGGGGGAATGTGGGAAACAGGTTCTACAAGGAGTAGTCACTCTAGCTGAAGAATTAGGAAACTATCAATTGAACTGATGGAAATTCAGTTAGAGGATTTTAGTTCAGAAAGGTGGGCAGGCCGTGCTCCAGTCACAGGGAGAGAACAGGCAGACACAATGACGCAGGCTCAAGCCAGGTGTGGAGGCACAGGCTTGTACTCTTGGTATTGATCTGGCTGAGGCAAGAGGATCTAGCTTTTGAGGTCAGTCTGGGCTACATAAGGAAACCCTGTCTCAATACAGAAACAAGATAAGAAAATAAAGGTACAGGCTTGCTTAGGGAATAATTTGTGAGCTCACTACCACATACTGCTTAGGGTATGTGACAGCCTGCTTCTCTGTTTCCCTGATGCCTGTCTTCTTAACTGTAATATAAACCCAGCGAGGAAAGCAGCATCTCTTGCCCTGCTCAGGGGCAACCAAGTCTTCAAAGGTGCCCGGAGCATAATGAGCATCTCATAAATACTTGTTGAATGAGCTAGTGATTCCGGGTCCTCTGCAAGAGCAGCAAGTGCTGTTAGCCGCTGAGCCGTCTCTTCAGCTCCTTATTTATTTTTTTCTAAACCTCATATCATCAACCTAATGAGGTAGGTTTCTGGGAGGAAAGGACAGGAGCATCTTAGCCACTTTCCTGAAGGGTCCAGCTAGGATTAGAAGGGAGGGGGCTTTCCACCACCACAGAACTCATGTTTAACTGTTCTGTGGGCCTCCCTTCCTAAGGACCTCTCTGAGTGATGACTGACATCCTAAAGAAAGCCTAGGGTTTCCTGGGATGGGCGTGGGGCAACACCACAGTGGAGTGTTGGGGTTGGTGAGCCCTCAGAGATTCTAACTTGGGACCTATGACTGGAGTTTACTTTCATCTCCAAGTTCCCAGGTAGATAAAGGTTACGGTGAGGGTCATGGTCTCCATAAAGAGCTGACCACCGTGTGTTGTGCATGCCGTGTTTGTGAGGGTTGGGAGTCCTGCGTGTAAATTGCTGCAGATGTTCTTAGAGTTGACCACTTAAAAGTTTCTGTGTGTGTGTGTGTGTGTGTGTGCGTGTGTGCACACGCCTGTGCACATGCTAAGGTGCTTGTGTGGAGGTCAGAGGACAGCCTTCAGTGTAGCTCCTCACGTTCCCACCGTGTTTGAGAGAAGTTTCTTTACTGTTTCTTTGTTGCTCGCTGCATACACCATGCTAGTTGGCTCACAAACTTCCAGGGAGTCTCCTGTTTCCCCTCCTACCCTGTCATAGGGGCACTGGGATTCCACGTGTGTACTACTGGCTCTACATGGGTGTTGGGATCTGAACTCAGGTCCTCATGCTTGTGCAGCAAGTAATTTACCCACTGAGCATCTCTCCAGAGTGGGTCCTCCGCTTTTGAAGTCTACGAGTCACCTGTTGGCTTGCCTAGATGGTCACTAACCCTTACAGCTACCTGGAAAAGTAGTCGTAATTAGTCTCCTTTTCCAAGTGAAGAAAACATTGTCCAGAGAAAAATTAGATGTCCCAAATTACACAGCTAGCAGGACACGGGACACACTCCTGCTTCATGCTGCTTTATCCAACCGCACAAAGTCTCATAGGATGTGTGTCTCATCCTTTAAAAGAAGTCACCAGAGATCCCTTTCACCAAGCAATGGAAGTGAATTTCACCAGCACTAAGACTTCTCAATGTCATGAAATATCTGAGAAGGGAACAGTGTTGCTATGGCATTGTAATGGGAGCTCTGTGCTCGGGGCCTGATGTGGCTGTTGTCATCTTGACTCAGAACAGCGGTGCCAACCTGCAGGAGACCCTCACAAGATGGAGCCTATGAAGGTTCCCTTGTAGAAGGAGGGCCATTAGATCCTCACCCAGGAGTCCAGCTGCCACTTACTTCCTCAGCTCCTCCCCTGGCGTCAGGCAATCTTGCCCCAGCTGTGTAGGGTCTCGGGTGGGTGGGGGTGTGCTACATGCAGCACATAGATGGTGGAAGGCTGACTGTGGCTGGGGTTCTGGGAGTGCAGGTTGTGTTACCCATCCTGAAGTGGGACTTTTTGATGACGCAGCTACCTTTGAACCACCCATGCTCTTACTGGTGATCCTGACTGCTCACTGGCTTGGCAAGCTGGACTGGGAGGGTGGAATCGTGGCTCTGGTCTGCTAGTGCCCTACCTTGGATGTGTAGACATTTCTGGAGAAGTAACAAAGCAATTGTTCCTGTGGACAGTGCCTAACATCAACCTGGGTGCAAGAAGGCATTAGACAAACCCAAAGTGGGAGGCATCCTACCAAATACCTCAGAGGCACTTGTCAGAGGACCAGTGTTGGAAAGGACAGGGAAGGGCTGAAGAGATGGCTCAGTGTGTAGGGGTGTTTTCTGTGTAAGCATGAGAACCTGAATTAGGATCCCCAGCACCCATGGAAAAACCTGGGTATGACTGGGTGAGCCCAGAACCCCACTGAGGACGGAGAGACAGGAAGATTGTACTGGGGTCTTGCTGGCTGCCAGCTGAGCCCCAGGTTCTGTGAGAGACCCTGAATCAGGGGAATAGGCAGAGCGTGACAGGACACCTGACATCCTCCTCTGAGCTCCACACATGCATGCATGCAAGCGTGCACACACACACAAACACACGCACGCACTAATACATAAATAAAATGAAATAAAATACAGGGAACAACCGAGAGACAAGAATAAAGATGTGGTCACTAAATCAACCTGAGGTCAGGTTCAAGAACAGCAAAGAATATGAGTAAAAAGTGGTAAAATTCAAATAAGATCTGCAGTTTGGTGAGTAATACTTAAGAATATTAAGTCCTTGATGTTTGGTCATTAGACCATAGTTAGGTGACATGTTCACAGTGGTGGGGTGAGGGGCAGACATGGTCTCTGTACCAGTTTTTACAACTCTCTCTCTCTTGAACTTTTCATGGTATATATTGGTCACACACTGTACTATGTTACAGAAGACATTTTCATACAAGTACAGATCGTACCCTGAGCATATTCTCCCTCTTCCATTTCCTTTCCTCTCTCTTCTTTTTTCTTTCCTCCCCTCCCCTCCCTTCCCATCACTTTCTTCTCTCTCTTGCCTGTCCGTCCTCTCCCTCCTCCCTGTCCGTCCTCTCCCTCCTCCCTGTCCATCCTCTCCCTCCTCCTTGTCCATCCTCTCCCTCCTCCCTGTCCGTCCTCTCCCTCCCCTGTCTTGTTATTCCATTTGTTCCCTACATAGTTTCACCTCTGATTCCATATCATATATACATAAATAACTTTATGCATCTATATAAAATCTAGGAACCACAAATAAGAAAAAAATATTTAATATTTGTCTGAGACTGGCTTAATTCACTTAATATGATGATCTCCAGTTCAATCCATTTTCCTGCAAGAGATATAACTTTGTTTTTGTGTGTTAATATGTGTTCATGTGTGTGCACACATGGGTGCATATGCACATATATACAGGTAGGTATACATGCACGTGTTGCATGCATGTAGAGACCAGTGATTCACAACATCTGTCTTCAATTGTTCTCCACCTTATTTTTAATTTTAATCTTTAAATTTTATGTGTATGTGTGTGCCTGAGTGTATGTACATGCGTCACATGTATGCAAGTGCCCACGGAGGCCAGAAGAGGGTGTCACATTCTCTGGAGCTGAAGTTACAGGAAGTTGTGAGCTACTCCAAATGAGTGCTTGGAACCAAACCTGGGCCCTATCAAATGCTCTTAATCCCTGAGCCATCTCTAACCCTTTCCACCTTATTTTTTCAGACAAGGTCTCTCACTCAACCTGGAGCTTTCCAGTTCAGCTGGACTAACTGGCAGCAAGCCCCAGAGATCTCCCTGTCTCTGTCTCCCCAGTGCTGGGATTGCAAACACAGATCTCTGTGCCCAGCTTTGCATATAGGTGCTGGGGATTTGAACCTAGGTCCTCAGGCTTGCACAGTAAGCACTTATCCATCTCCTCAGACCAATTTGGATGTTCTTTATGGCTGAAAAATCACCACTGTGCATATACTGCGGTTTCTTTATTTCTTCTGTTTTTGGACACCTAGGTCAACTCCGTAACTTAGTTATTGTGAATAGTGCCTTTTTTTTGCAACTCTCTTTAAGTATAAAATTATGTCAAAATATAAAGTTTTTCATAAAGGGAAAGGGGAGCTGCCAGACACATTAGAGATTTATTGAGCAACAGAGAAACGGCACCAAGGAACACTTTTCCCTCTCGGCATCAGCTTATCTAGGAACAGGCTAGAGGAGTTTGTGGAAGAATTAGCACAAGGGCCGCAGGAAGCTGGGGATGGCCTTAGCTTAGAGAAAACCTTGGGTCTGGGTTCAGTAAGAAGGGGAGGCTGACATCTGAACTTCCCTCCAGAATGTTTGTGGGACAGACTCCGATCTATACAGTGACCCTTGCTTGGTGTTGGGGAACTGGCTCCCAGACCCTGATGGATACCCAAGTTCTCAGATGTTCAAGTCTCTTATATAATAGCGTGGTATTTACAAAGATCCTTTGCAAACTTCCTGTAAGGTTTCAGTCACCTGCACATAGCTTATAATATCCAGTGCAGTGCCATCACTACAGATAGCTGCTACACTATACTGGGAAGGAAAAAAAATCTGTTCACATGGATACAGCTTTTTTTTCCCCCCCAAATATTTTTTATCTGAGGTTATCTGGATCTGTAGGTGCAGAATCTGCTCTGCAGCACGGCCAACAGTGTTCCTTAAGGATGGAAAATGTACAGAGGGCAGAAGACTGTGGCGTAAGTGAGGGGAACCCAGCTGAGCTTCCTATGCATTTGAAATTTTTACCTTATCATGAGGTCAAGAGGTGCTTTCTGGTCCCCCGTTCTGGAAGGCAGAAAGGCGTCTTGTCTAGAGGATGGGGATGACCTGGGGAGTGGGCAGGTTCAGGTGCTCAGGAGAGGCAGAAATCATCAGGAATGGAGCACAACTCCTGATTTAGGAAGTGGGGCTTCCAGAGACAGCCCACTTTCCAGAGACCTGGATTCTGGCTCTATAAAGAGCATTGTTGACAACAGTACACTTCATGAATACGCAAATGTATGAATTTATTACACCCTCTTCCCTCCCAGAATCAACATCCTCTACTCCACTCCACCCAAAAGCCCAGAAGAATGGAGAGAAAGCAGAGAAACGCTGAAAGGAAGAGGACTCTCACTGTCCCGAAACGGGGAGTAGCAGTCAGGGTCTGCCCCACCCCTCATCCTCCAGCTGCCTGGCTTGTGCACAGTCCTATCACAACCGTGGAGGTACAAGCATCTTCTAACCAGCTAAGTAAACTGCCAGACTGCTAACATCTGATTGGCCAACACAAGTCACGTGGCTGAGCTTGGGCTCAGCATAAAAAGACTGAAGCGGGAAGCCGGGGCACACAGTGTATACGGAATGGCTTTTCGTAAACTCCCGGGTGGTGGAGGCACTGGGGTCAGACCCAAGCTGAGCTTGCCTAGGCCAATGGCCTCTCTCAGGGCTCAGCACGTTCCCTATAGCACCGCATACATCCCCGTTCAGGCCGGTGGCAAGACATCCGACTTCCAGAAGGCTGACAGCTCCTTTGGACGTTCCTTGAGGTCCTAGCACCAGATGGCTTTCATATCCCGAGCGCCTAAGCATCCTTGCAGCCTCGGCAACTGACCTGGTTCTCCTGATCACACTTCTGGAAGCTGGTGACCTACGCAGTGCCAGCATCCATGCTCAGATCTGGCACCACTCACACAGGGTTCTGGGGCTTTGGGCACCAGCCTTTGCCGGACATGTCACCTTGGCCAGTTGCCATCACTAATGAGTTGGCTTGCTCAGAAAAGTCAGTTGAATGAGGCTCGGTGAGGCAAACCCCAGCATCTTTGAGTGAGGAGACACCAGCTAGCGTCTCACTGTGTGGTGTTCTGATTTCAGGACACTTCACAATCAATCATTGCTTATCACTCACATGGGAATGGAACACGGCTCCAGTTAAGATTCCTTAGTGATAGTAAGGAAGAAACACGACTCGCCGTACATCAGAGCATTTGGACCATCTCCCTGCCCGCTACAGACCCTTTTAAAATCATTATCCTTACTGTAACCATTGTTTAAAACATGAGTAAGTGGAAGGAAAGAGCACTGAGAGTGAATAATGAAAATAAGTTTATCTTATTTATGTGTTTATGTAAGCACCTGACAATTATTCCGCACAGCGGGGCTGGTAGCAGCTATGATCTGGAATAGTCCTTACTCTTCAAGTTTCTCCTCCCCCCCCTTTTAGTTTTTTGTCATGTATGATGCCAGCACATTCATATTCAAGGACAGGAGGCCTGGTATGCAGGGCAGGACGGGTCACCTGGCCTGTGTGTTATTCCAGTATAAGCTTGAGGTTACTGAGCTGTGTCAACCTCTATGCTCAGACAGGGGTCTCCCAGCAGACACATTTCTCCATGTCCAAAGGAGTAAGGGACAGCGGTTTCAAAAGGATAAGAGGGCTGTGAGATGGTTCAGCAGGTAAAGCTGCTTGCCAAAAAGCTTGAGGACTGTTCCATCCTCAGGACCCATGTGGTGGAAGGAAAGAATAACTTCTGAAAATTATGCTCTGACACTTCGATGTGTGATGTGGCACCGTGAGGTCCCCCCACTAAAGAAATATACAATAAACTTATTTTTTTCCCAAAAAGGTAGAGTGAGGGCTTGGACCAGAAGGATGTGTATGTGTGTGTGTGTGTGTGTGTGTGTGTGTGTGTGAGAGAGAGAGAGAGAGAGAGAGAGAGAGAGAGAGAGAAAATAAAGGGTTTAGTTCAAAGATGATCCAGCTGGTGGGCCATTGAAGATGAGCTAAGACTGGTTGGAAAGTTTTAGCTGTCAGAACAGACCACCCTGGGAAGTTTGTGATTAAACTACCCAAGGTTATAGGGCTTCTGAATGCTTCAACATTTCCTAGAAACTTATCCTGCTAGGATGTCCACAGAGGAAAGATTTGGTGGGTTTGGACTGCTGAGTTGGCTCCTGATGCTTCCTTGTGAATGGACGGGCCAGCACAGCCTATCCTTGAAACGCTGACAGTTAATTCTGATGAATTACACCTCCCCAATGTCCCTCCCACACCATCAGCCTCTCTGCCCGCATCCTGGTGATTCCCAGGAGGACTCTGCAGCGTTGGACATGCCCTCTTCTCTCTTGCCTGATCTTGTCAAACTTTGTCTCTCTAAAGAGCCACAGCTGGAGAGAAGTGTGACTTTGTCCCTGGTACCTATGGAACTTTCCAGAGGAGTTGAGGAGGCGCTTCCTATGGTGGGAATGCATTGCTTGGAATTTCTCTCTCTCTCTCTCTCTCTCTCTCTCTCTCTCTCATCTTTTTGAGACAGGGTCTCCCTGTAGTTCCAGCTGGCCTGGAACTCATTATGTAGGCCAGGCTGGCCTCAGACTCACAGATACTCACCTGCCTCTGCCTCCTGAGTGCTGGGACTAAAGGAGTGTACCACCACGCTTGGCCCCTGTGTTTAAAAGCCACACAGGCCAGCGAATGGAAGAGTGGAGGCCAAAGGTTTTCAAGAATCTCTTCCTTTGACATCCTCCATGGGGAGGATATGGAGATGGAGACGGAGACAAGAGATTCTCCAATACTAGAGTTCTCTAGTATTTAAAAATATTTTATTTATTATTTTTGTTGTTTTATGTGTATAAGTATATTGCCTGCATGTATGTAAGTGCACCCATGTTGTGCAATACCAGCAGAAGAGGGTATTGTATTCCCCTGGAACTGGAGTTAAGGACAGTTGTAGCTACCATGTGGATGCTGGGAATCAAACCTGGGTCCTCTGCAAGAGCAGCCAGTGCTCTTAACTACTGAGTCATTTTTCCAGACCCAGATTTCTCTAGTATTTAGAGTTGGGAGAGATGCTGTGTGAACTGTCCCTGCCTTGCTAGTTCATATCTGAATCCCTTTAAAGTGTGTTGATCATATATTAAAATGTGCTTCTCCTGTTTCTCTAAATATTTAAGATTCCTCTTGAATATCATGGCAGAAGCATTCAGTGGTCTTAGCAGGGTCAGAAGGCCCCATTAAAATTTTTTTTCTTAATTTCACGGTATTTTCAAACAATTGATCACATCAGTTTGGGGGAAGACAATAGAACATCCACTTAGATGTAGAAAAAAAAAATATTGTCAAGTAAATGTGGCTTCTAGCAAAGGTGAGTTCTGAAGGAGATGGAGACCGACATTTGGAAACCAGGCTTCATGCTAAACTGCAATTTGTTTTGCAAGTGGTCTTCTCTCTGTTGCCATTAACATACTGTTCTTTCTAGGTTGAGCCCAGGACGTGTTAGTCAAAAGCATTCGGCTCTCTGCCCACAAACTGAAGTTTTAGCTTAATCAGGTTGAGAAATTTCTGCAAATTGTTTTTTTTTTTTTAAACTTCAGAAAAGGTTTCCTAACAATCACACACACACAGCTTGCATCACATCACCACCTTCCGACGGCTTCCAGCACAGACTCGGAAGCAGGGAAACGCATCCTTGACAATACCGTTAAGGCAAGTTTGCTAACGATTCCTGAGCAACCTCCAACTGAGGCTTAAATGCCGACAACATCCATAAACAACTCTATACTGCCCAATTAGAGAGACAGAGACGTAGCATTCTGTCACAGAGATTTGCATGGCTCAGAGCGTGAGATCAGAGAGCTGTGAGGGATGGCTCCGAGTGAAGGGGGCTCGTAGACGGATGACTATCATTACGATATTACGGGGACTCACACCTTCCCAATTACTGGCAGGGTTCATTAATTACCACCACATTTCCCTAATAGAATCCATGCACTGGCTTATCAGCGTCTTCCCTCTGTCTCCCGAAGCCCCCACTCAGCAGTCGATCACCTATGAAAAATTAGACAGTGCTGCTTTGAGTGGCCTATTTAAAGGAAAGAGAAAAATGAGTCTAAGGAGGGAGGGAATGTGCAGGAGAGAGGTCCAAAGCGTGAGACGTGGCGTTCTTTTGACACGAGGTTTTTTTTTCTTTTCTTCCTGGAACTTCCACGAATAGAGTGACAGTCACAGGGAGATACGGCAAGGTCGGTATGAATGCATAAATATCCCCCCTTTTCAATATCTGGCCATGCCAGCCAGCCTCCCTCGATCTTCTTCCTTATCTGATAAACCCTAGCCCTTTCTGCCCAGTGAACATACTGAGTTCATACCTACCTCTGGGTCTTTGCACATGCTGATTTGTTTTTTTTTTCACACCATGGAGTTAATTCACCTTACTAATGAACTTAAAATGTAGCCTTCAAAATAAGAAAACATCTGCACTTTAGAAAGGAGAGGAGTGGGCCGGGGAGATGGCTCAGTGGATAAAGTACTTGCTGAGCAGACATAAGGACCTAAGTTTGGAACCCCAGCAATCTCATAAAATCCCAGTGGGCTTGGTAGTCTATTTGTAATACCAACACTCAAGAGGTAGAGGTACGGGATCCCCAGGGGGCAAGCGTTCAGCCACATTGCTGAACTGGCCAACTCTGAGTTCATCAAGAGACCCTGCCTCCACTCAGTGGCAAGTGATGGAGAAAGACTCCTGACATCAGCCTCTGATCCACACACGTGCACCCATACACATGTGAAAATGCATACAAACACATGGCACACATCTAAACATATGTTACAAAAGTGAGCGAGAGCGAGAGGGAGGGCACTCTTGATGCCTGTATGAGGTCAGCACCCTCCTAGATTCCAGGATTCTCAGAGTTCAGTCCTGCCTCATCCCAAATGTTCCTCGAACACCATCCTAACCAGTCCTTGTCATCTCCTCTGTGCACCTGCTTTATTTCCACCTCAGTACTTGTCACCAGTGAGTGCTGAGTTCTCTATTATACTCATCAGTTAGGTCTAGTGATTCCCAAGCCCGGTTGTGTATTCAAATCTCTGGATAGCAGTTAAAAACATAAAAACATTACGCTGGGCATGGTGGCTTGTAATTCCAGGACTTGGGAGGCAGAGGCAGGTGGACCTCTGTGAGATTGAGGCCAGCCTGGTCTACATAGCAAGTTCCAGGCCAGCTGGGGCTATGGGAAGACCCTGTCTACACACACACACACACACACACACACACACACACACAAATACTGATGTTCACATCTGACCCTCAGAGAATTTGATTCAATCAGTTAGGGATGGAGCTGAGGCATTGATATATTATTATTACTATTATTTGCAGTGCTACGGATGGACCCTAGGGCTTTGCGCATGCTTGGCCACTATCACTGATCTATTTCCCCAGACCTTGTTTGTTTTGAAGCAGGCTGTTACTATGCAGTTTGGGTGAAATCTTCAAATCTCTTCTTAAAAAAAGACTTATTTTTTCCCAGCACTTGGGAGGCAGAGGCAGGCAGATCTCTGTGAGATCAAGGCCAGCCTGGTCTACATAGTGAGTTCCAGGCCAGCTGGGGCTACAGGGAGACCCTGTCTCAAAAAGACAAAAAAAAAAAAGGTATGTGTGTGTTTCTGTTCATCTGTGTGTGTGTGTGTGTGTGTGTGTGTGTGTTAAATCCCCTGGAGCTGGAGTTATAGGTGGTTGTATTCCACCCAGTGTGGGTGCTGGGATCTGAACTCTGGTCCTGTGGAAGAGCAGCAAGTGTTCTTTTGCTGAGCTGTCTCTCCAGCCCCAAGGTCGTGAACTCTTTTGGTAGCTCAGGCTGACCTGCAACTTGTTATCCACCTGCCTCAATTTCCCAAGTGTTGGGATTACAGGCTTATTCCACCACACTTGACTGTATTTATGGTGTATGTGTGTACGTGTGTGTGTATGAGCACATATGTGCTAAATGAGGCCAGTGAGCCCCAGGATCCTCCTGTGTCCTACCCAGTGCTGAGGTCACAGTTCTCTGCCTCCCCAGTGCTGGGATCACAGTTCTCTGCCTCCCCAGTGCTGGGATCACAGTTCTCTGCCTCTCCAGTACTGAGATCACAGGCATGCACTGCCATGCCTGGTTTTTTACATGGGTTTAGGGGATTGCACTCACGTCCTCATGCTTGAATGGCGAGCTCTTCACTGATTGCTCCATCTCCCCAGTCCCTATATTTGTATTTTCAAATCTCCCACTCTTGACTACCGCATAGCTAAGTTTGAGAACCCCTCAGTGGGACTATATCTTCCCTCCGGAATGCCAGTCCTATGGGGACTGGAATGGAGTCTGTCTCTCACTGCTGTGGTCTGGAGCCTAGAACAGTGCCTGGGACTGAGGAGTTGTTCCATCAATGTTTGATGAATGAACAAATGAACTAAAGAAAACGAAACATCTACACAAAGAGGTAAAAAATGACCAAAGCTGTGTATCAGACTTAGATCCCCTGGAGGCTCCTGACACTGGGGGAGGCTCGGTCCCCGTCAAGAATGTGAGTCTCCCAGGCTGCCCCTTGTCATCACCAGGCTTTATCAGTCATCAGCTGCCTTGGCAATTACACCCAATGATCTCCCAGCACGAGGACTCCACCACTACCAACTCCCTTCTCTGTTTAAATTAAATATACTGAAAAGAGCAGAGGCTCCTATCCTTCATCTGTTCACAGATGAAAACGCATTTCCAAAGCGTCAGTGATCACATTTTTTTTTTTTTTTTATTCTGAGGACGGCCAACTGTTCCCAGCGATTTCGATTACATTTCTTACCTATTATTTCATGTAATGGCATCCCTTAAATTTTAAATTAGCTTTGAAGAATAAAAATAATTGAATTCCTGCTGTTTTGTGTACATAGAGGGTGACAGCAGCTAATGTGATAATTTAAGCTGTAAATGAGTCTTCACTTTGTGTTCATTAATTACAGCTAATTACTGAATTACAAACCTTCTTGGTTAGGCACTGTTATGTATTCGTGGAGCATGTTGAATCTCCAGCTGGTAGAAAACTGTTTTATAGACTTACAAGCTGACATA
>NW_008340140.1:2901091-2902286 GCF_000622305.1 Nannospalax galili
TTAATTTCTTGGAATTAAAAGAACAGACACAGTTCTCGCGACTCTTATCTTGGGGACTAGAAGATCTTGCACATATAATTAGAACAATTTGTGCCACAGGAAAAAGAGAAAGAGAGAGAGAGAGAGAGAGAGAGAGAGAGAGAGAGAGAGAGAGAGAATGCTAGGCTGTTATCCACGCTGGGTGAAAATCTATCCCATAGCATGAAATTTATGAGGCTCAAGTGTTCTCCCCTTATCTCCTTGTTCCTCAGAAAGTGAGCAGTGCAATTATTTATTAACAGATTTTGCTTTTAATAACAAAGAAACATCAACGATGCCGGAAATCTTGCTCAATGTTCATGACCAGAAATGGCCACAGAGAAAAGATTCAGACCCACAGGTCAAGGACTTGGCTGTGGCGGATTCTCTCTTATTAGGTTAAAAACAACATTTTCCCCCCTTGTATCTAGTGAGTAAGGCACTTGGAATTCTTAAACATTAGTGTCCCCTGCCTTCTTTCTGACTCCAGATGAATGGCACTGTGATGTCTGGCTTAAGGATCTCCCTGAAAGAGTTAGCTAGAGAAATTCTTAAATCGATGTGTGGTCTCCGCCTGGCTAACTATACCACAGACTGAGAAGCTCCAACCTCCTATCTGGATCACTCTGAGATCTGAAATAACTGAGCTCTGATATACACCACAAATATAAAATTCCGTAGCACACAGCTTCATGCATACAATTATTAAAGATACTTTATGAAATTAGCGATGGGCTGTGTGCATAGGTCTATGAATCTTAAATGTGTGCTGTGTCTAAAACTAGCTCTCCTCTCTAACATATCTCACTAGACATGTGCAAATATTCCAAAATCCCAGACTTTTGGTCCCAATTGTTTAGGGTACTCAACCTGTAGAACAAAGTCAGAAAGGAGATGGCAAAGCCAAGACTTAGCTTCTTGAGTTTAGTTGTGTTATTCGTGTTTTCATTTGTTCAAAAATTTTGTTGAACATCTACTTTATGAGGGACAAAATTAGGTACTACGAAGTATTAAAAAACTCAACTTGGTGGTTATATATTTAAATAAAAGACAACTTGAAGCTGGAAGGGAGATAAATTGAAGAGGAGGCCAGATAAATTTGGAGGGGGGGATATGGGGTATCTATTTGTCTATCTATCTATCATCTATCTATCTATCTATCTATCTATCTATCTAT
>NW_008340140.1:2904822-2914128 GCF_000622305.1 Nannospalax galili
GAAGGGCTATAGTTAAGTCACTGGATGCACACGTATCTGGGCACTGTCACATCCCTGAGCAGCAGTGGTGAAGACAGCATGGCAGGGTGCTCATGCCCCACAGATGCTGCACCAGTTCCAAAATAAATTGTCATGAGTGTTACTACTGAAGCCAGAAGACTGATGAGGATGCCTAGTGGGTAGAGCCCTTGCCTAGCATGCACAAAGCCCTGGGTTTGAGTCTCAGTGCCACCTGAAAACTGAGCAGGGTGGTGCACACCTGTAATTCTAGCACTTGTGAGGTGGAAGCAGGAGGATCAGGAGTTTGAAGTCATCCTTGGCTTCATAGTGACTTTGAGGCCAGCCTGGGCTATGTGTGACCCCCGCCCCCGCCCCCAAATACAGCCAGGTGTGGTGGCACACATCTGTAATCCCAGCATTGGGGAGGTGGAGACAGAAAGATCCTTGGTGCTCACTGGCCAGCCAGTCTAGCCAAACTGGTGAGTTCTGAGAGCAGTGAGATACTCTGTCCCAAAAAACAAGTTGGAGAGGGACAGGAGAAACAGCTTGGCCATTAAGAGCACTGGCTGCTCTTGTAGAGGACCCAGGTTTGGGTCCCAGCACCCACATGATAGCTTACAACTGTCTGTAACTCCAGTTGCAGGGAATCAGATGCCCTCTTCTGGCCTCCAAGGGCACTGCACACACGTGTACACACAGACACTCAGACACAGATGTGGACACACACAGACACAGACACAGACGTGGACTTGCACACACAATAATAAAGTTTACATATAAGGTGGGGAGAGTGATTAAGGAAGACACTTGGTATCAGCCTCGAGCTTCAACATGCATATATACATGCACACATGTGCACACACATGCACACATGTACACACATATGAACCATGCACACACAAATACACACAAATAAAACAGAAATACACTCATATGTGCCAGGTTCTGTGCTCAGGGCCTTTTTCCCCTTATCTCGTTTTCTTTATCTCAACCCTGTGAGGTCAGGAATATTAACCTTCCCATCTTACAGATGAACAAAGTGAGGCTCAGAGGGGAAGTGGCTCTCCTAAAGTCCCACAGCTAGTAAATGAGGAGCTGAGCCTTGAGCGTTGAGAAGTCGGATTCCCAAGTGTGCACTCTTGGCCACCAGGCTCAAATCCTTTCACTGTTTTGGTTTGTCACGTGGGTCATTAAAAGAAACTTTTATTTAAAATTCCTTCTGTATTCTGTATTCAGTACCCTGGAAAAGTGACTCAGGAAAGGCAAGGGGCATTGCAGCAGGACCTCACCCTCACCTCACCTCGTTCTCACTGAGGTCTTCTCTGTTATAAGCACAATTTCTGGTCTCTAATGTTTTTAAAAACTTATTGTTACTATTATTTTTGTATGTATATGTATGTGTCCATGTGTATTCACATGTATGTATGTGAGTGTGGGGGCCAGAGGTTAACAATGGGTACCTTCTATCACTCTCCAAATTATTATTATTATTATTGTTGTTGTTGTTTTGAGACAGGATCTCCCCGTAGCCCCAGCTGGCCTGGACCTTGCTCTGTAGACCAGGTTGGCCTGGAACTTATAGCGATCTGCTTGGCTCTGCCTCCTGAGTGCTGGGATTCAAGGTGTGTACCATCATGCCTGGACACTTTATTGTTTTGAGACAGGGTCTTTCACTGAACCTGGGGCCCACTGATGGGGTTAGACTGGCTAGCAAGCTCCAGAGAGCCGCTAATCTACGCCTCTCCAGCTCCGAGATTACAAGCATGTGCCAACATGCCTGGCTTAACAATATTTACTCATTTTTTATTTTTGTGTATATATGTGGCATGCCGTGCAATGCCCAATGAGGCCAGAAGACAGTGTTGGGTTATTTGGAACTGGGGTTAGAGGCGGTTGTGAGCAGCCATGTGGGTGCTGGGAACCAAATCTGGGTCCTCTGCAAGAGCAGTGAGTGCTCTTAAGGGCTGAGCCAGCTCTCTGGCCCTATGCCTGGCGTTTTTACACAGCCTCTAGGGTATGGAACTCAGGTCCTTGCACTTGCACGACAAGCACATTATGGACTGATGCATCTCAGCCCTCAGTTGTTTGTGCAGACACCAGCATCCTCACTGGAGTCTCACACAAGGCCCAACACATAGTAACTACCCGATGGATGCTGGCCGACTCGAACTTTTCTAAGAACTGTGAGGTCTCCAAACTGTGTGGAACTCCTTTAAGAAAGAGTTAGGTACCTGATCTAAAGCTTCCTATCTTTTTGTGGTTTGGGACTGTTGTATATCCCAGACTTCGGGGGGAGGTTTATTTTCTTTTTAAAAAAATATTTTATTTTTTTTATTTTTATGTGTATGAGTGTTATGCCTGCATGTATGTCATGCAATGAGCATGGAGGACAGAAGAGGCTTTTGGGTCCCCTGGAACTGGAGTTACGGACAGTTGCTGGCTGCCACGTGGGTGCTGGGATTCAAGCCCGGGTCTTCTGCGAGAACAGCAGTGTTCTTAACCGCTGAGCCTTCTCTCCAGCCCCTATTTTCTTTTTCTTTTTTTTTTTACATTCACAGACATTCAGAAATACTATGTGGAACTGCCCCCCCCACCAAATTAATATTTTTCTATTTTTCACCTTGGACAGCATCCCCGAGCTGTGCTTGGTTCTGTGTGTTTCTTGTATCTGGCAGTTTGCCACTGACCCTAGTGACCATTGTACATGGAAACCATGGCGAATACCTCCTAAGGACAACTCTGGTGTCCTTGTCCAAATACGCTCTTTATGAAACCTGCTTTCTTCTCATTCTTCTAAAACCTATTTCCAGGACCAAGTAGCTTGGTTTTTACTATTATTTTGTCTTGTAGACTATAGTGAGGAACTGCTTCCTATAGCTGACCATTAGCCGTGCGATGGTTCATCTCCAGTGGTAACTTGATGGCATCTGGAATCAACACACAGACATGCCTCTGTGCAGGTCTGTGAGAGCATTTCCAGAAGGATAAGCTGAAGGGAGAAGACCCTCCACCAGCTTGGGCAGCACCCTCGGATGGCTGGCCCTGATAGAAAGAGGGCCAAGGAGCGATCCCAGCCGTGCGCCCACCTTTGCTTCTTGCCGGCAGGCTCGTAGATCCCTGTTGCCGCTGGGATCCTTCGCTGCCCTTAGAACCCAGATTCTTTGGCTTTCCGGCATAGACTGAAGACCACGGGGCTCTCCAGGGACCGTCTAGGTCTTCAGCACCTGATTGGGACTGCTGAGACATCCAGCCTTGTGGACTGAGCACTACAGGGTTCCCTGTCTCTCCAGCCTGCAGACAGCCACTGTTGAAATACTCGGTCCCTATCCTTCAAGCCAGTCTAAAAATCCTCTTGAGAAAGTATTCATTTCTGTTCCTTGAAAGAACCATGACTGATACCCATGTGCATGTGTGTTTAATGTGCACTCAAGCACTGTCATAACAAATATTTACTAGGCATCTCTCATGGAGCAGGCAGTGGTTACATCCCCAGAATTAAGCAGTTGGATGACCTAGCCCCTCTAGTGTGAGTCAATCTAGTAAGATTCTCTTTATAGCATATATACATTTTATTGGTTCCATTATTTTAGAGTGCCTAATACAACTCTCTGTGCTGTTACTACCATCTTGTAAGTAGAGACAGTGGGCTTGGGCCCAGGGCCTTGTACATGCCAAGCAAGCACCACTGAGCCCTGGTTCTCACTATGTTTGTTTTAAAGCATGCTATCACTGTGTAGCTTACAATCCTCCTGCCTCAGCCTCCTGAGGGTTAAGATGAAGTGTTGGCTTATTTTGCTTTTTGGGAAGCAAGGTTTTACCTTTTGGGAAGAAGAGGTTCTGAACACTGTGGATAATAGTATAGTAACACCCGTAGGCCAGTGCCACAACTTTAGAGACAATCAGTGTGAAGTGTCTGCAGTCCTGGCAAGAGTTCAAAGGTGGCTTCTGCAGCTGTAATGTGGTGATTGTGTTAATAAACTGTACAGCTGTGCAGCGTTCACCACCCTCAGGACACTTGGTCCAACAGTACTCATCTAGTCACATTTTGGTAGCACATCCATGGCCAATTCAGAACAAAATTCATGTTTCCAGCCCCCTGTGGGCTGCTGGGTAGGAATGGGCTAGGGAGATAACAATCTCACCACTGGAATGGTTTTGGGGACAGATGACAGTAACTGTCCACCCAACATCCACTTTCCTGGCTGAGTCATCTCTCCAGCCCCTAATTTTAAAATATTATGCATATGAGAGTTTTACCTGTGTATAGGTATGTGCATCATGTGCATGCAGTACCTGGGGAGGCCAGAAGAGGGTGTTGGATCTCCTGGAACTGGAGTTACAGACAGTTATGAGCCATGTGGTGCTGGGAACTGATCTGGATCTTGTTAAGAGCAGCAAGTGCTCTTAGTCACTAAGCTGTCCCTAATTTAGCCCTTTCTTTTTTCTTATTGACAAAGGCCTGGGTGGGTTTTGTTGTTGTTGCTGTTTTGAGACAGTTTCACTATGTAGCCTCAGTTGGCCTGGAACTCACTATGTAGACCAGGCTGGCCTCAAACTCACAGCGATCCATCTGCCCCTGCCTCCTGAGTGCTGGGACTAAAGCCATGTGCCACTGTGCCCTGCCTTCCTATGGATCTTTGCTTAGTGAGGCGAGGTGCTTTATAGCATCTTTCAGAGAGGAATGACAGAAATGTCACCATTTTGGTTGGGGAAGTTGAAGTGGAGTATAGTTGACTATCTGGGGAAGGGTTGCTTCCCTCTGAGAAAAAAGCTTAAAAGCAGAATTATCACACTGCTCCTTTTCCTGCTTAGGATGTGGATGTGATGTCTTATGGCAGAAGCCATTTGGTGACTAGTGACTGTGAGGCCACCAGGGAAAGAGTCACAGGGGCCTCTCCTCATACTTCAGACCTCTGACCCAGTGCTGTTGCTGTCAACTTCTGGAAGCCCCCAAATCCTAGTTTATTGAAGCCACTGTAATTTATTTTTTTTATTTGCATCCTAAAGCATTCTTTTTTTTTTTTTTTTTTTGTCTTTTTGAGACAGGGTCTCCCTGTAGATCCAGCTGGCCTGGAATTCACTATGTAGACCAGGCTGACCTCAATCTCACATAGATCCACCTACCTCTGCCTCCTCAGTGCTGAGATTAAAGGCATGCACCACCATGCCTGGCTTTATCCTAAGGAATTCTGAACTTAGAACCATCTTGCTTTTTCTTTTCTTTTTAAAAAATATTTTACTATTTTATGTGTATGAGTGTATTGTCTGCATGTGTGTAAGTACACCTGTGTCATGCAATACCAGAGGTGGTCAGAAGAGGGTGTCGGATCTCCTGAAACTGGAGTTATGGACAGTTGTTAGCTGCCATGTGGGTAGTGGGAATCAAAACCAGGTCCTCTGCCAGAGCAGCCAGTGCTCTTAACTGCTGAGCCAGCTCTTCAGTCCCTACCATGCTTTTTCTAGGTATGAAACGAAACTTTGAAAGCCCAGTTACAAAAAGCAAAGTCTCTTGTTTCTCGTTTCTCATGATGGATATGAAAGAAATGGCAGCTTTGGGCTGCTGATAACTCAGAAGTAGTGTGCGGAGCCAAGAGTAGCAGACAGGACAGCAGTTGGCGTGAAGCCAGGGTTCTCCCTGGGCTGTGAGCATCTCGTTTCTTGGTGCACAGTAGACACCAAGAGAAGTACTTTTGTTTGTTGTTTGTTTGCTGTTTGTTTTTTGAGATGGGGTCTCATGTAGCCCAGGCTGGCCTTGAACTCTTCTACATAGCCACAGATGACCTTGAACTTCTGATCTTCTTGCCTCCAGCTTCCTAGTGCTGGGATTACAAATGCACACCATCACACTCAGACCAAGGGAAATACATTTTTAAAATAAAAAAATATTTTATTATTTTTTAAAATTTTACGTGTATGAGTGTATCATCTGCTTGTGTGTAAGTGCACCTGTGTTGTGCAATGCCTGTAGAGGTCAGAAAAGGACATTGGATCCCCTGGAGTGGGAGTTATGGACTGTTAGCTACCATGTGGATGCTGGAAATTAAGCTGCAGGTCCTCTGCAGAGCAGCCAGTGCTCTTGACTGCGAAGCCATCTCTCCAGTCCCTATTTTAAATTTTTAAAAAAACTTATTTTTTTATGTGTATGAGGGTTTTACTTGTAGTGTCTGCAGAGGCCAGAAGAGGAAGTTGGATCCATGAAACTGGAGTTATAGATTGTTGTTAGCCTCTGGTGGATGCTGGAAACCAAAGCTTGGTCCTTCACAGGAGCAGTCAGTGCTCTTAACTGCTGAACTATGTCTCTAGCCCCAAGGTAAATATTTTTAATAGGTGTGAAAGAATATCTGATAAATTGCATCCTCTTATCTACAGCTCTGATAAATGGCTTAATCTTCCTCCTCAATCAGCACAGATCTTCTTCACTTATTCCTTAACTCTGCGTAAATTGAGAGCAATTCCTACCTTGAATACTGTAAATGAGCTTCTGCACACAAAGAGTCTAAGACAGTGCCTGTCTCACTGAGCCAAGGCTTCTCACTAGTCCCCTGTGCCTGGCTCTGTGTCATGCCTGACACAGTACTGCATGTCCAGCACTGTGATACAGCCTTTCTTAAGTATGATCTTGGCATGACTAACACGGAAGCAAGCACCTGGGCAATCCCTGTGCTCTGGATTTCAGTTTTTCATGCCTGTAGCACACGTTTCCTGTGACAGTTGATTTTAATTGTCAACTTGATATAATCTAGAATTACTTGGCAAGGGAGACTCAGTGAGGGCCTGTCCAGTTCAGGTGGTCCTATGGGCAAGTCTGTAGGGAATGATCTTAATTACATTAATGGAGGTGGGAAGACCCGCCCACTGTGGGCAGCACCATTCCCTGGGCTGACGATTCTGAATTGTATAAGAGTGGAGGAAGCAAGCTGAGTGCTAGCTTGCATGCATGTATTGCTTCCCTTCTTCTTACTGGGGATGTAATGTGTCCAGCTCCCCCAATCTCCTGCCATTGCATTTCCCAGATATGATGGAAGCATCCCTGTACCTTGAATTATGAGCGAGAATAAACCCTTTCTCCCTTAAGTCACTTATGTCAAGTTACTGTTTCCTAAACTTCTTTTTCTTCTATTAGAATCTTGTAGATTTCTGCCTTATTGCAGTCACTGGGCTCTATTATTTCTCCAAAATATTTTATTATTTTTATTTTATGAGTGTATTGCCTGTAGGTATACAAGTGCATCTGTGTTGTGCAATACCCAAGGAGGTCAGAAGAGGGTGTTGAATTTCCCTGAACACAGGTATGGATGGTTATTAGCTGCCATGTGGATGCTGGGAATCGAACCCAGGTCCTCCCTCTACAGGAGCAGCCAATGCTTTTACCTATCTATCTATCATCTATCTATCTCTCATCTATCTATCATCTATCTATCTATCATCTATCTATCTATAATTGATTTATTTTTATTTTATGTGTATGAGTTTTTTACCTGCATGAATATAAAAGTACCATATTTGTGTAATGCCTGCAGAGGCCAGAAGAGGGTGTCAGATCCCCTGGAACTGGAGTTATGGACAGTTGTTACCTGCCATATGGGTGCTGGGAACTGAACCCAGGTCCTTTGCAATAGCAGCCAGTGCTCTTAACCACTAAGCCATGTCTCCAGGCCTTCTGTTGCTTTTAAAAAGGGTTATTTTAATTACATGCATGTGTATGTGTCTGTATATGTGTACATGAGTGCAGTGTCCATGGAGGCCAGAAGAGGGCATCGGATCCCCTGAAGGTGGAGTTACAGGTGTTTGTGAGCCGCTGGATGTGGGTGCTGGAGACTGAACTTGGGTCCTCTGCAAGAGCAATAGGGATTCCTAACTGCTGATCCATCTCTACAATTCTTGTTTGTTTGTTTTTAATATAATACTTTTCTTTGCATGAGTTCCCTTTGGAAGCTTATCTTAAGCTGCATTATCTGAGGAGTCACCTGTACTGACAGTTTTCAGCTGGGGGAGGGGACTTTGACTTTCAGAGACCATTTGTAATTGTCTGGTGATATTTTGGATGTCCCACCTGGGATAGTGCCAGTATTAGAATCTGGTGGGAAGAGGCTGGGGAGACTACTGAACACACAAGACAGAAATGTAACAAAGACTCATCCAGCCAGAATGTCAGGTAGTGGCAAAGATAAGAAACTCTCTCTCACACACGAATGTGCTATAAACAAATACATAATCATAAAAATGGTTGTCCAAGTACCATCTAAATAATTGTTACCTTCAAAGTTAAGTCCTGAGAATTTCCCTTCATTACTTTTCTGTTCTATGATAGAACATCATGATCAAGGAAACATAGAATGAAGAGTTTATTGGGTTTACAGTTCCTGAGGGATGAGAGTCCATCACAGTGCGGAGGCATGGCGGAGCCACCAGGGCAGTGACAGCCAGAGTGGGAAGCCCAGCACTCACATCTTCAAGTTTGCGCGGGAAGCAGAGAGAGATATTGAAAGTGGGACGTGGCAATAAGCTCTCAAAGTTTGTCCCCAGTGATGTGCTTCCTCCATCAAGACCACACTTTCTGAACCTCCGCAAACAGCGCCACCAACTGGCCAGGTGTTCAAATATTTGAGCCTATGGCGCACACTCCATTCAAACTACCACATCCTGGCAAAGAGGATTTCTTAAGGTCCCTTCCTCCTCAAAACTCCAACAAGCTGGAGGCAGCTGGTTACTGCTCTGATCACTTAAAGCTAAGAGAGGACTGTCTTCAAAAACAAAATACCATCTTTATGAGGAAAACAGCATAACTGAAACTATATTTACCTATATAATAGACGCACATTCCAGAGACTGTACATTAGAGGACTTTGAAATGTAGCCTGGAGCAACAGGACTCCCCTCTCCTTTTTGAATATGCTTTGGAGTTCCTCACAGGGAGTTTGCGTCAGGGAGTAATAAGTGTGTTTGGGGGACTGTGTTAAGGCCAAATACTTGCAAGAGGTGGCCGTCCATTGAACATGACAGAACGTGGCTCTTGTTCAAATTTAGCTTTTCCCACCATCTAATCTGGATTCAGGGACGGATGTTCTCCAGAGTCCCTTAGCCTCACTCCAGCTGCTGTTGGCATGGTGCTTTCTCCAAAGTTTAAGAGAGGTGAGTAGAGTGTGGCTCCGTCTCTGGGACACCTGCTTTCGGAAGTTCAAGATGAGCTGGTGTTTAAGGAGACAGTGGTGGGTGGTGGTGGGGGGCGGGGATTGTGGCAGGCAACTCAGATGGGCTGGCGGGTCTGGGGGGGGGGGAAACTGAAATCACACCTCGGCGGCTCTC
>NW_008340140.1:2914650-2919587 GCF_000622305.1 Nannospalax galili
GAGAAGTCACTCTTTTGATCCCTCCTTGAACTTTAAAGCAAAGAACTTAGGCGGTTACACGTCAACTGTATTTTATTATCGGTAGCCAGACCAGACAGCAAACGCATCGAAACTTCCGCTAAAATAAAAATCATCATTTGTCTTTGTCATTAATCTGTTCTCAAATTCTCTTATATCTTAAAAGTGACTGACCTTCTCCATAAAGGGAGGTGGGGAGAAAGTTTTATAAGTCATCAAAAATCTGAAAGTGGTGATGGTAACCAAAGAGATGACCAAGAAGAATTCCTTTTGAAAAACACAAATGCAGTGTTGATGAAAAATTTATAACCAACGGGAAGTTTTGAGCCTAGGGTCTGTCCCCTGAGTTTCCTGTGTGTTCAGTGTCAATGGAGGGGGGACAGGAGTTGGGGGTACACTTGCCATGGCCATTTTTAAGTAGAACCTTTGTAATCCTAGAAATTCAAGTATTTCTTTTCTGTTTTTCTTTGTTAACCAATAGTCCTAAAGAACACCAAATTATTGGTCACTTCCTCTTGTAAATACAATCAGAGCAGGAAAAGCAAAAAAAGACTGTGTTGCTTGAAATTTTCCCCTCCATGTTTGTCCATGACAATGCAAACAGAACATTCTAGAAGTTCAGGTACAGGCAGATTAATTCCTATTGATGCAAATCAAACTGACTTCTAAGCATCGGGGATCACCCCTTTCATCCTATGAACAGACAGGTGGAAATGTACAGGTCCACCCCTCTTTTGCTGCGTTCTATGGAAGGGCAGATGGGCCAAATCTAGTCTGATGTATATGTTATTGTATTGCCCAGGAGTTTTGCAAGTATTTTTACATTTTTAGGTGATTGGGGGTGAAAAACTGAAAGCCATAATATTTGTGAAGCAAAAATGACATGAAATTCAAGCTTCAGTGTCTCAAATCCAGTTTTATGGTCACAAGGCCAGGCTTAGTCAGTTGACAGTCATCTGGGACCTTCACGCTAAGAAGGCCTGGGGATCACGTGGCCCACAAGGTGGGAATACTTACTATCTGGGCAGGAAACACTTGCTGGCCTGTGTTTTACATCATCATACAAAGTTGGCCTGGATATGGCTCTGCCTCAGTTTCCCCAACCATGGAATTTCCTCATCAGTCTGTGAAGATGTCTTGATTTCTTGGATGTGTTTAGGGTTATACAGAAGGACAACACTACATCCACCCAATACCAGGCCTCGGACCATCACTTGATCTCATTTGCCTGTTCTGCTGCCCAGTGTCTGAGGGTGGGCAGTTTCTCTCAGTGACAAAGATTTTCAAGGCTTTGGTAATGTCAGCCACAGAACCTCAGGGTGGTGGGCTGGGCCCCACCCTACCTCCCCCACCCCCGTAGAGTTGCTTCACATTAAGATCTAGTTCATTTTGGAATCATGATGGGACTCCAAAAACATCATTGGCGGCAGCAGAAAAGACAACCTTGATCTATATTTCTATTCTGAGGTAAAGTCTGCAGTCATGTGACCAGAACTGATCACTTGTGCACTGGGAAATAAAAAATACAATTAATTTCTTACTCATACTACGATAGAAAAAGGTACAAAAGATAATATTTTTTCCTGCAAAATCTGCCAAGATACTTGTGATGGTTGATCTTGGTGGACAAGGATCACCTAGGAGATGCATCTGAGAGTGTTTCTAGAGAGGTCTGACTTAGATAAGATGTCCCCTGAAAGTGGGCTGCACCATTCCACGGGCCGCAGTCTCAGACTGAATGCAAAGGAGAAAGTGAGGGGTCGGGCGTGGTGGCGCACGCCTTTAATTCCAGCACTTGGGAGGCAGAGGCAGGTAAATCTCTGTGAGTTCGAGGCCAGCCTGGTCTACATAGAGAGTTCCAGGACAGGAGACCCTGTCTCAAAAAAAGACAAAAAAACAAAACAAACAAACAAGAACAACAACAACAAAAAAAAAAAAACAAGGGAGGAAGTGAGCTGGGCACTAGTGCTCATCTCTCTCTGCTTCCTGACTGTGGATACCCTGTGTGCATCTGTCTCCTGCTGCCTTCCCACCGTGATGGATGGTGTCCCCTTAAACTCTTCCTTAAGTTGCTTTGGTCAGGTATTTTGTGACAGGAACAAGAAAAGTAACTAATACAGTATTAAAAGAAAATTATGTATGTGTATGCTCACACAGATTGTATGTGTATGAATTTAAGGCAACACATCTACTTCTATTTTTTTTGACTTTTTATTTTATTTTAAATTTTATTTTATGTGTATGAGTGTATTACCTGCATGTATGTGAGTGGAGGTCAGAAGAGGGCTTCGGATTCCCCTGGAACTGGAGTTATGGACGGTTCGCAGTTGCCATGTGGATGCTGGGAATTGAACCCGGGTTCTCTGCAAGAGCAGCCAGTGCTCTTAACCACTGAGCCATCTCTCCAGCCCACATCTACTTAAAAACCCATATGACTATTAACGTTCTAGAATGTCGTCTTAATATTTTTCTGGGTAGTTTTGTTAGGGGAGACTTGCCCCAAGGCCATGGGAAGAGAGGGAAATCGGTACCTTTGACATGCCTCAGAGTAATTATTGCTTGTCATCATTTGGGGGGTAGAGGGCTACTAGCATCTGAGAAATAGAAACCAGGCATGTTGCCAGGCATTCTACACATATCCTACATATACCAGACGCCATGGACAGTTGCCATGACTGAAAATTACCTGGCCCTGTATACCGATATGTCTGAAGTACAGGGATGCTCCATTAGGGGAACAAAACCATATGAGATTGATGACTTTGCTGTACAAAATATGATTTAAACCAAGATTTCTCAACCTTGACAGTATTGACACTCAGGTGGGCGAAACCTTTGCAATTGGGCAGGGCTGCTCTAGGCCCTGTAGGATTTTCAGCACATCCCCGGGCTTCTAGTAGATGCTTCCTGTGTGAAACCCAAAATGTCTCCAGGCAGTGCAGCGCCTCCTGGTGGGCAGGCTTGCAACGGCCGAGAAGTGCTCGGACCAGTTCCGGATGACGTTTTTATTGTTGTTTTTGAGACAAGGTCTTTAGCTCAGGCTGCCCTCCAACTCCTTATGGAGAATGACTTTGAACTTTGATCCTTTTACTTCTACTTCCTGAGTCCTGGGATCAAAGGCATGTGCCACAGTAAGTTTTTGAACCAAGCAGTGGGGACCCAAGTTTGGACTTCCAGCACCCGTGTAAAAAGCTGGGTGTGATTTTTATTGTTGTTTTTGAGACAAGGTCTCTAGCTCAG
The DNA here is from genome assembly GCF_000622305.1 of Nannospalax galili. Classification (NCBI taxonomy): domain Eukaryota; kingdom Metazoa; phylum Chordata; class Mammalia; order Rodentia; family Spalacidae; genus Nannospalax; species Nannospalax galili. Next base: position 2,917,909 of record NW_008340140.1, read on the forward strand.
GCTGCCCTCCAACTCCTTATGGAGGATGACTTTGAACTTTGATCCTTTTACTTCTACTTCCTGAGTCCTGGGATCAAAGGCATGTGCCACAGTAAGTTTTTGAACCAAGCAGTGGGGACCCAAGTTTGGACTTCCAGCACCCGTGTAAAAAGCTGGGTGTGGTCGTGTGTGATTATATTCTTGGAACAGGGGAAGCAGACAGGTGGATCCTTAGGGGTTCACTACTCAGTGGGCTCCAGGTATCAGCGTGAGAGAGACTTCATCTCAAAAACCAAGGTGGATGTTCCTGAGGGATGGCATCTGAGTCTTGGCCTCCACACACATACATGAGCAGTGCATCCTCATGTAAGCATGTAACACCTGCAGAAACACACACTTTAAATGTATGTTTTACAAGTGAACAAAGGAGGTTCTGCTCCCCCCTCCAGCGCTGTTTCTTATCCTCTCATCCGCAGGCTGTTAGGAGAAAAGCCCAGCTTTTGAAAATTAATCCTGTGCAGGTGGCAAATGGGAAGCTAGCTGGCAGGTGTGTGAGAGGTGGTGGAAGTCAATTTCACCCAGCTCAGAGGCTTCTTAGGCCTGGTGTTGGCTGTGGGTGTGTGTTTGAAATTGGATCTGCAGGGGGTGGATCTCAGCATTTCTAGTTTCCTTCTTCCGGAGAGGGGGTTGTGAAGGTATAAATTGCAGACTGTTCCCTTTTGTTTCATCTCTAGGCAACCACTGTTTCTTTCCTCCAAAAATCACTCCAATCTGGTGAAATTCATTTTTTGTGTCCTCAATGCTGGCAGGTCCAAGGTGCATTATCACAGGGAGGGGGAAGGGGTCCGAAATGGGCCTCGTCCTTAGCCATTCCTCCCCACAAACTGCACCCTGCAAGCTTTGGGTCACTGAACTTGGGAGTCAGTGTCCGCATGCAGAAATCCCTGGATTGTCAGTTATTTGCTTTGTGGGTATGAATTTTATTTTACTATTTTTAAAGATTTGTTTAAATTATGTCTGCATATGGATGTGCAGACAGAAGGTGTGTACGGGTGCCCACAGTAGCTGGAAGGAGGTGCTGGATGCCCTGGAGCTGGAGTTACAGGCTGTTGTGAGCCACCTAATGTGGGTGCTGGGAACCAAACTTGGGTCTTTTGCAAGAATGGTAAATGCACTTAACAGCTGCGCCACCTCTCCAGCCCTACGTGTGTCTTCCAACGTGGAGAGAGTGGACCGTCCCTTGAATGCTGTGTTTCACACTTAGGAAGGAAGGACTCCGATGAGTGTTTGTTGGAAGTGGGAGAGAGAATTAAGAAATCGTACACCATAGTAGAGAAAGGACTCTGCTGAAAGCAAAGTTCCCCAAGTTGGTTTCCATAGTAACGTAGCTCTGTGGGATGCCAACAGGTGTTATGTGTAGAAATGACTGTGTAATCAAATATGTTTGTGTGAGACTCTCCTGCAGGGCGTCTCACTGTCTCAACAGTGATACAAACCCTGGGAGAGGGGTGTGCAGTGTGCAGAATTTGTACATGTATGGGACCCCAGGAGCTTTGTTTCCAGTGAGCATCTTGGGCTGTTCGCTGGGTAGCGTTAATGTCAACTTGACACACCTGGGTTGGGGGAGCCTCAATTGGGGAATTGTCTCCATTGGACTGGCCTGTGGCCATGTCTGTGGGGCATCTTCTTGATTGTTGAGT
>NW_008340140.1:2919655-2921039 GCF_000622305.1 Nannospalax galili
CCTAGGAGATATAAGACAAATAAATCCTTTCCTCCCTAAGTTGGTAGTGATCAGAGTGTTTTGTCACAGCAATGAAGAGGAAAACTAGGACAGACCCTCAATTGGGGAACTTCTTTATCAGACTGACCTGTGAGCAAGTCTGTGAGACATTTTCTTGATTGCTGAGTGATGTGGGAGGCCCAGCCCACTGTGGGCAGTATCACACCTGAGAAGGTGGTCATGAGTTGTGTAAAAAGCAGACTGAGCCCCGGCCAGGGCCAGAGAGGCAAAACTGGATACAGCCATCCTTCATGATCTGTCTTTCAGTTCCTGTGTCTGAGTTCCTGCCCTGGCTTCTCTCAAGGATGAACTGTGATCAGGATGTGTAAGCCAAACAAACCCTTTCCTCCCCAAGTTGGTTTGGGCCAATGTTCATCACAGCAATAGAAAGTTAACTGATGCAGGTTGGTATTTGGAGGAATGCAATTTGTGAAGCTTTTCTCTATCAAAGGACCCTTGATGGCTGTGGTGGTTTGAATGAGAATGTCCCCCATGGGCTCCAAGTATTTGGATACTCTGTCTTCATTTGGTGATGCTGTTTGAGGAGGTTTGGAAGGTGCAGCTTTCCTGGAGGAAGCACATCACTGGGGGGGGGGGCTTTAGTTTTGTCCACTTCCAGTTTTTCTCTACTTCCTGTGCCTGCTTGAAATGTGAGCTCTCAGCTTTCCACTTCAGTCACCTCCGAGGAATGCAATTTGTGAAGCTTTTCTCTATCAAAGGACCCTTGATGGCGGTGGTGGTTTGAATGAGAATGTCCCCCATGGGCTCCAAGTATTTGGATACTCTGTCTTCATTTGGTGATGCTGTTTGAGGAGGTTTGGAAGGTGCAGCTTTCCTGGAGGAAGCACATCACTGGGGGGGGGGGCTTTAGTTTTGTCCACTTCCAGTTTTTCTCTACTTCCTGTGCCTGCTTGAAATGTGAGCTCTCAGCTTTCCACTTCAGTCACCTCTGCCATCACCTCTGCCATGCCTCCCCGCCGTGATGGACTCTCATCTCTCTGGAACTGTAATCCTGATAAACGATTCCTTCTATAAGTGGCCCGGGTCATGATGTTTCATCACAGCAACAGAAAAGTAACTAATACACGACATAAAGGTGGAAGGAGAAATGTGATTGCACAAAGTTGTCCTCTGACCTCCACACTCAACCTGTGACACATGCACCTGAACACCACCCACACCCACACCCACACCCACCCACACACACCCCCCCCCCACACCCCTCACACCCCTGTACAAGGCACACACACACACACACACACACACTCCCCCCACACCCCTCACAACCCTGTACAAGGCACACACACACACACACACACACACACCCCCCACCCCACACAAAACC